>NC_141537.1:50352500-50390000 GCF_021556685.1 Rattus norvegicus | reverse complement strand
GAGGGTCAGAAAATCAAACAGAGTTGTGTAGCAATGGGGGATGGGGAACTTGGGGTAGCTACCAGAAAGTCCTTGATACCAGGAAAGCAAGAGGCCCAGGAACCAACAGGGATGAGATTAGCTTAAAGGCCCAACCAAGGGGAGGCCTTAGGTTTAGGGTTGGGGCCACCCACTCATCTCTAAATTTTTAAACCAGAATTGCTCCTATCTAAAGAAAATAAAGGGACAAAGTGTAGAGCAGACTTAAGGAAAGGCTATCCAGAGACTGGATCCACCTGGGGATCCATCTTGTATACAGACACCAAACTCAGACACTGTTGCTGATGCTAAAAGGAGTCTTATATAGCTGTCTCCTGAGAGGCTCTGCCAGAGCCTGACAAATACAGATGTGGATGCTGGCAGTCAACCATTGGACTGAGCGTGGTGACCCCAATGGAGGACTTAGGGAAAGAACTGAAGGAGCTGAAGGGGTTTGTCACCCCATATGAAGAACAACAATATCAACCAATCAGAATTCCCAGAGCTTTAATTTCTTTCTTCAGAGACATAATGTTCTTGTCACGCTGATCTTCAACGTGCTTAGAGTCACCTCAATATATTTAATATTTGTGTCCATTATGAAAGTTGTGGTCCCCTTAATTTCTTTCTCAGCCCATTTATCATGTGTATATTCTAGGGCTACTAAATATTCAGTCTATTTTGCATTCAGCCATTTTGCTGAAGGTGTTTATGAGCTGAAGGAGTTCCCTGGTAAAAATTGTGAGGTTGCATATGTATACATGTGATCCTCACATCATCTGCCGATAGCAATACTTTGCTATCTTATTATCCAGTTTGTATCCTTTTGATCTCCTTTAGTTGTTTTATTGATCTAGCTAAAACTTCAAGTCCTATATTGAATAGATACAAAGAGATTTGACAACGTTATCTTAGTCCTGATTTTAGTGAAATTGCTTTAAGTGTTTCTCTATTTAATTTGATGTTGGCTATCAGCTTTCCATATGTCTGTTATCCCTTTTAGGTATGAACCTTCTATCTTTGATATTGCCAAGTTTTTTTTTTTTTACCTTTTACTTATTTATTCACTTTACTTCCAATCACTGTTCACCCTCCCAGTCCTTCCTCCTCCAGTCTGTCCCCAACCACCCCTTCTCTTCAGAGAGGGTGGAGGCCTCCTTGTATGCTCTCTCCTTGGAAAATCAAGTCTCTGCAGGAATCAGCACTTCTCTCACTGAAATCAGGCAATTCCAGCTAGAAGAACATATCCAAAAGATAAGCAACAGCTTTTGGGATAGGTCTGCTCTAGTTCAGGACCCAGATTGAAGACAAAGCTACACAACAGCTGTATCTGTGCAAGGGGGCCTATGTCTAGGCAATGTGTATTCTTTAGTTGGTGGTAACTTGAATTACACACACACACACACACACACACACACAGACACATATATGTGTGCGTATATATATGTGTATATATATATATATATATATATATATATATAATCGGAAATGTTCTTTCTTAAGCACATTACAGACTTTGTTGTAAATTTCCTGTTGCCTCAGATACACCAAGCTACCTCTGGGAATGATGTGTAAAATGAAATCTGTCGGATAAGGAACATCATCTGGCTTATACCTAGAAGTGGTATTGAAGTAGAACTATTCCCAGCTTTCTGAGAAGCCACCAAACTGATTTTCAATGTGGTTGTGCAATGGAGGAATGTTTCTCTTGCCACATATACCTGTCAGCATGTGCTACCATTTGAGTTTTTGATCTTAGCCATTCTGATCTATGTAAGACGGAATCTCAGAGGTGTTTTGATTTGCAATTTCTGTATGAGAAATGTCTTTGAACATTAAATGCTTCTCTGCCATTCACGAATCTTCTGTTGAGAATTCTTTATCTCCATACCCCATTTTTTAATTGTGTTATTTGGATTGTGGCTATCAAACTTCTGATTACTTTATATGTTTTGGATATAAGTCCTTTGTCAGATATAATATTGGTGAAGTGTCTTTCACAATTTGTCAGCTGCCATTTTATCCTAATGACAGTGTCCTTTGCTTTACAGAAGCTTTGATGTTTCATGATCTCCCATTTGTCAGTTGTTAATCTTAGAGCCTCAGCCATTGGTGTTTGCTTTAGGAAACTGTATATTATATCAACCAGTTGAAGGTTATTTTGCACTTTCTGTTCTATTAGGTTTAGTGTACCTGGTTTTATATTGGGGTCTTTGATAAACTTGGACTTGACTTTTGTACAGGTTGGTAGATAGGAATCTATTTGCATTCTTCTACCTGTAAACATCCAGTTAGACCAGCACTGTGTGCTAAAGATGCTTTTATTCTTAAAGATTTTGCCTTCTTTGTCAAATATCAAGTATGCATGTGTGTGTGTGTGAGTTTATTTCAGGCTACTTGATTCTATTCCATTTATCATCTTGTCTGTTCCTACACCAATACCATGCAGTTTTTATGATAACTGCTTTTTAATACAGCTTGAAGTCAGGGATTGTGATAACTCCAGAAGTTTTTCTACAGTTTAGTATTGTTTTAGCTATCCTTGTTTTTTTCCATATGAAGTTGAAAGTTATTCTTTCCAGGTCTATTAATAGTTATAGTTGTGTTGCAATTTTGATGGGAATTGCATTGAATCTGTAAATTACTTTTGGTAAGATGTTCATGAGTGTGGGAGATCTTTCCATCTTCTGATATCCTCAATTTCCTTCTTCAGCCACTTGAAGTTCTTGTCATATAGGTCATTTATTTGCTTGGTTAGAATTATAGCAAGATATTGCATATTGCTTTTGTGGCGATTATAAAGTGTCTTATTTCCCTAATTTATTTCTTGGCCCCTTTGTCATTTGAATAAAGGAGGGCAACTGATTTTTCTGAGTTAATTTTGTATTCAAGTACTTTGACGCAGGTGTTTGCTAGCTGTAGGAATTCTCTGGTAGACTTTTTAAGGTTACTCATGCATAGTATCATATCATCCTCAAGTAGCAAAAATTTTACTTCTTCCTTTCCAATTTCTATCCCCTTGATCTACTTTAGTTGTCTTATTGCTGTAGCTAGAATTTCAAGTACAATATTAAGTAGATAGAGAGAGTGAGCAGCTTTGTCTTATTCCTAATTTTAATTGAAATGTTTTATGATTTTTCCATATAATTTGATCTTGGCTATTGTCTTGCTGTATATTGCTTTTGATATGGTTAGGTATGCACCTTGTATCCATGATTTCTCTAATATCTTTAACATAAATGAATGTTGGATTTAATCAAAGGATTTAATGAGAAAATCATGTGATTTTTACATTGATAGATTTTTGTATATTGAGCCATACCAGCGTCCCTGGGATGAAGCCTACTTGACTTTGATGGATGATGTCTTTGATGTGTTACTGGATTTAGTTTGTGAATATTTTACAGAGTATTTTTTGGCCTCAATATTCATAAGAGAAATCAGTCTGAATTCTCTTTCTTTTTTGAGTATTTGTGTGCTTTAGTTATGGGTGACTGCAACTTTATAAAAAGAGTTTGGCAGTGTTCCTTCTGTTTCTATTTTGTGGAATTGTTTGAGCAGTATTGATATTAACTCCTTTTGAAGTTCTGTTAGAATTCTGGACTAAAACCATCTGGCTCTTGGCTTTTCGGCTTGGGAAATCATCCATTTCTTTTAGAATTTCCAGTTTTGTAGGGTACAGTGTTTTGAAATGTGACCAAATATTCTTTGAATTTCCTTGTTGTCTCTTGCTATGTTTCATTTCTGATTTTGTTTATTTGGATGCTATCTCTTTGTTTCATGGTTAGCTTGGCTAATGGTTTGTCTATGCTGTTGATTTTCTCAAAGAATGAGCTCTTGTTTTTGTTGATTCTTTGTATTGCTATCTTTGTTTCTAATTGGTTTATTTCAGTCGTGATTTTATTTCCTGCCTTCTCCTCCAGTTTGGTGTGTTTGCCTGCTTTCATTTTTTCCTAGAGCTTTAATTTCTTTATTTTTTCCTCAACTACATATACATTGAATAGAATGTTGTTCAGTTTCAAGGAGTTTGTAGACTCTTTGCTATATCTATTGCTATTGAAGTCCAGCTTTAATCCATGCTATTCTTAGAAGACACAGGAGTTTCTTTTGCTTTTTTCCTCTTTCTTTGTGTGTGTTTGTTGAGACTTGCATTGTGACTGAGTTCAATTTTGAAGAATCTTCTATCAGATGCTGAGAAAAAGTTACATTCATTTGTGTTTGGGTGAAATGTTCTGAACATATCTTTTAGCTCTGTTTGAGTCATATTATGTGTTAGTTCCTTTATTTCTCTGTTTAGTGTCTGTCAGGTTGACCTGTCAATTTGTGATAGGGATGTTCAAGTCTTCCAATATTAACATGTGATTTAAACTTTAGAAATGTTTCTTTAATGAATGTAGGCACCCTTGCATTTGGATCACATGTATTTAGAATTGAGATGTCTTGGTGGTTTTTTCCTTTGATGCGTGAAATGCCTTCCCTATCTTTTATGATTTTGGTTGAAAGTCTATTTTATAGATATGAGAATGTCTTCTTCAGCTTGCTCATTGGATCTCTATGGTAGGGAAAGATTTTCTAGTCCTTTATTCTGCCTTTGTTGCTAATGTGTTTTTCTTGTATGTAGCAGAATGTTGGATCCTATTTTTGCATACATTCTGTTAGCCTGTGTCTTTTATTGAGGAATTGAGTCCATTGATGTTGGAAGATATTAGTGAACAATGATTGATAATTATATTTATTGCTGGTAGTAACTTTGTCTATATGTGTTTCCCTTCTTTCCTATTTGTTGGTGTGTAATTATTTATTTTGTGTGTTTTTCTGGGTATAGTTAACCTCATTGGCTTAGAGTCTTTCTTCTAGTTTCTTTTTGAGTCTGTAAGTCATCTGCCCAGGCACTTCTGGCTTTAAGAGTCTCTGACGTTGATATTGATATTTTGATATTTTGGAACTAGTTGTACTAGGTCTGCCTTTATGTATATTTAATGTTGATATTTTGGAACTAGTTCTACTCAGTCTGCCTTTATGTATTACTTGGCCCTTTTCTCTAAAAGCTTTTAATATTTTTCCTTTGTTCTATACACTTAGAGTTTGATTATTATGTGAAGAAAGGATTTAATTTTCTGATCTAATCTATTTGTTCTTCTGTAAGCTTCTTGTAAGTTTATAGGCAACTCTTTCATTAGATTGGGGAAATTTTCTTTTATAATAATGTTGAAAATAATTTTTGGATCTTGGAGCTGGGAATCTTCTACTATTTCTAATTTTCTCACATTTGTTTTTTCATAGCGTCCTAGATTTTTTTTATGTTTCGTGTCAGGAACTGTTTATATTTAACATTTTCATTGACAAATATGTCACTTTCTTCAAGCATATCTTCTGTATCTGAGATTCTCTCTTCCATTTCCTTTTATGCTTTTGTCATGCTTGCATCTGTAGTTCCTGTTCTCTCCCTAAGGTTTCCATGTCCTGGATTCCCTTAGTTTATGTTTTCTTTATTGCTTCTATTTATAGTTTCAGGTCATCAACAGTTTTATTAATTTTCTTCACCCCTTTGATTTTACTTTTTTGTATTTCTTTAAGAGATTTATTCATTTTTTAATTGTCTTTTTAAGCTTTTTTAAGGTCATTTTCTTATTCTTCAGCTGTGTTAGGCTATCCATTGCTTGCTATAGTAGGATAGCTGGACTCTGGTGGTTCCATAGTGCCTTGGCTCTTGTCAATTGTGTTCTTACTTTGGCCTTTAGCCATCTGGTTGTCCCTGCCATGAGCACTACCAGGGATGCAGGTAGCGAGTGTTGTAGGCCAGAAATTTTTAAATTATTTCTTTAATTTTCTTATAACTGATAGCTTTTTATGGGGATTGCTTTTCTAGGTATTTAATAAGTCCATTTGCGTTAGCTTTTAAGAGTGTGTGACCAACCAGAACTTCCCCCAGAACACCTCTGGCTAAGTTGTAATTATAAGAACTACCATTTCACAATGCAATGTATGTACCAGGACAGAGACTACAAGGATAGCTGGGCTCTAGTGGTACTGGTATAGTCTGGGCTGTTGCGGATTGTGTTCTTATACTTGTCTATAGTCATCTGGGTTTGGGGATTATTATAGGTTTGGTTGCTTTTCTGAGTTATCTTTTGGTATTTTAGATGTTTGTCCCTTCAGTTTCTGTTTCCTTTTGTCCTTCTGACCTGAGTGGAGTTCTGGTGCCCAGTGTGTCTTCTGGTCCAGTACAATATCTCTGTTGAGGCTTTTGTGGTTTGTATGACCTCTAGAATTTGAATGCCAATGTTGCTTTGGGATCCCTAGCACTAGCATCCCATGGGGTCTCTGGAGCAAGTGTGGCCTCCAGGAAACAGCTGGAGTTGAGTCAGAAAATTGAGAACAGCAGATGAGGTACAGCTTATGGCTATTTGAAATTTTGTTTTCTACTGTGCATTTGTAACACCTTTACAGAAACTAAAGTGGCATACTCTGTGTGAGTTTATATCTGAGTATTCTGTACCACCATGCTGATCTACATGTCGTTTTAATATACCAGGACTATATTGTTTTCTAATAAGACACAAAACAATCTGAAAATTCAAATGGTAATAGTCTATCTAAATAGGCAGCTTCAACAGAAATAATTTCCAAAATCAAGAGTCAGCCTATACAATGGAAAAATCAAAGTTTGTCAACTGTACCTCCAAGAGAAGATTGATTTTTAAAATATAAAAAGAACTTAAACAATAAATTCTTCAAGATACATTACCCAAACAGAAAATATCCCCACTGAAATGAATAGAATTCTCTGAGAAGAAACTATTGAGCCATACATTTTTCGAAAAGGTTTCAAAATACTCAGTAATTAGAGAAATGTAAATTAAAACTGCTCTGACATTGTTCATCACTCCAGTTAGAATGACTATTGTCAAAAAACAAAGGACAATAAAAACTATTGTAATGTGGGAAATGAAGAGACCTTCTTACTAATGCTAAGGATGTGACCTGGTGCAGCCAATATGGAAAGCAGTAAAAAGGATATCAAAATCTAAAAATAGAATTAGCATATGCCTCAGTTGCATTATGTTTGAGTATGAGCTTGAAGGGATACAAGTCAATATATGACAGAAATAATTTCATGTCTATTTCATGTATTTCTATTTAATTTATGAGTGCATTAGGCACACAATCAGCAGGTGGAATGAACATAGATAAACTAAAGGAAACTAGTATATATATGCACAGTGGGATCCTTCTCAGTCACAAAAAAAATAAAATTATGACTTTGCAAGCAAAATAAAAATAGAAATTGTTGCACTAAGAGAAATAAGCCTTATTCAGAAAGACAAGTATGAAAATATTTTCATATGTGGTGCATGTGAGTGTGTGCTGGTATGTGGGTCTTGAAACTATAAAGGGGCAATAAGACCTACGGGAGATGTTACAGAAGGAGAGAGATGATAAAAAGAAGGCAGTATAATACAGATGTTATGAATACAGAAAAAAATCCTATTTGGAGGAAAGAGATCAAAAAGAAGGAAGAAAAGGAACTGGGGCCAGTTGAAAACTATATATATATATATATATATATATGGTGACATTTTGAATCCATTTGTTTAAAATTAATTAAAACTAAATTTAGCAATATAATAACCTCAAGTATAGCATGCATATACTCTGTGTAGTTATACATATATAATAAGTATGTATCAAATAATAAAAATGTAGCATTCAGTATGTATCAGGTATCACTTTCCCATAAACATATAGCTTTGTTATAAGAAGTTGCCAGAGATTAAACACATGGCAAGTAATCATAACAAAATAGTTCATTGTACATAATGTATTAAGACTGAGGCTGGGGAAATGATGATTTAATGGGCAAGTGCATTTGGTCTACAGGTATGAGCACTAGAATTATATTTCAGAATGTAGAAAGACCTACATGCCTGTTTATAGCTGCTGCTTCAACACTAAGGTCCTTGGGTCCTAAGAACTCACTTAGCAGAAATGGTGAGTTTCTGGTTTAGAGAAAGACCTTGTCCCATGACAATAAGATGATAATGAAAATCACCAGATTACCACATGACCTGTGAACTAACACATCTTTATTAACTACACAATCTTATATGTGCAGAGCTGTATTTGCACACATAATGACAAAGGGTTTTATATAAATTTGGGCAATTCATTTAGATTGGAAGACCTTAGGAAGACCATTGGATACATGTGATCAAGATAGAAATAATGGAAGATGAAGAATTTGGATATATGAAGAAAGAGGGTGATAGGCAAAAATTAATTATTTTTAAAATTTGTAAAACTTTATATTAGTTTTTAGTTACTTTATATCCTGCTCACTGTCCCCTCCTAGTCACCCACTCCCACAATCCTTCCACCATCCACTTTCCCTTCTCCTCTGAGTGAGTAGGGGCCCTCCTTGGTATTCCTCTACCCTGACACTTCAGATCTCTAAGTCTAGACTCTACCTCTTCCACTGAAGCTATACAAGGCAGCCCAGCTAGAAAACATCCCCAAAAAAGGCAACTGCTTTGGGGAAAGCCCTCGCTCCAGTTGTTTGGGACCCACATGTAGACCAAATGGTATGTCTGCTGCATATGTTCAGGGGGCTTAGGATCAGCCAGTCTATGTTCTTTAGTTGGTGGTTCAGTTTCTGAGAGCCCTAAGGATCCAGGTTATTTGACTCTGTTGGTCTTCCTATAGAGTTCCTATCTCCTTCAGGGTCCACAGTCTTTTTTTTTCTTCTCTAAGATTCCAGAAAAGTCTCCACCCTACATCCACTGGCTGTGGGTGTCTGTATCTGTCTGAATCAGCTTCTGGGTGGAGCCTCATAGAGGACAACTTGCTCCTATATGCAAGTGTAACAGAATATCATTAATAGTGTCAGAGATTGGTTCTTGCTCATAAAATGGATTACAAGTTGGAACAGTTATTTGTTGGCCATTCCCTCAGTCTCTGCTCCATTTTAATGCCTGTATTTCTTTTAGGCAGCATAAATTTTGGGTTGGAAATGTTATGGGTAGGTTGGTGTCTCTATTGATACACTGGGGCTCTTGCCTGACTACAGGAGGTTGCCTCTTTAGGTTCTATATCTCCAATGTTGTTAATCACAACTAAGGTTACCTCCAATGATTCATAGGTATCTCCCTTATCCCAGGTCTCTTTCTTGTTCTGGAGATGACTCCCACTTTCTCAGCCCTGTCAGTAGCAACTTTCCATTAATTTTCACAGCCATTTGGCCATCTCTCCTATCCTTCCCCATTCCCCTTGCCATCTCTTCTGCCTCCCAGTTCCCTCCCTCCTTCTGCCTCCTATTACTATTTTATTCTCCATTCTAAGTGAGATTCCAGCATCCTAGCATGTGCCTTCCTTCTTGTTTAGCTTCTTTGGGACTATGGAATAGAGCATTGTACCTGTAGTTTATGGCTAATATCCACTTATAAGTGATTATGTACCATGCATGTCATTTTGGGACTGGGTTACCTCACTCAGGATGATAATCTCTAGTTCCATCCATTTGCCTGCAAAATTCATGAGGTCTTTGTTTTTAATAGCTGAATAGTAGTCCATTGCATATATATATATATATATATATATATATATATATATATATAAATATATATATATATATATATATATAATTTTCTTTGTCCATTTTTCAGTTGAGGGACATATAGGTAGAGGAGGACTGAGTCAGCATGCTTTACTAGTGCTCCCCCTCCAGACAATGGCCCAGGCATGATCAGTAGGTGCATTAGGTGCTTCTGCATTCACGAACACCAGAACGTACCTGCCACCCAGAGAAGAACAAAAACAAATCATATCATTGGGACAGTCAATCAGCTTGTACCAGCTGTGCTGGAAGAGCAGTTGTGGGCTGAGGGAACTTGGGGAGAGGGTATTAAGATACTCTCTACTATAACAATAAGTGCGTTTGCTTCTGTCCTCACCTGCACCCAGAGTCTTGAGTTGTTGATTTTTAACCCCTACCACTGAGGACTGGCTCAAGGGGTGGAGGTCTAGGGCTACAGCTGGTTGTTTCCACTTTCTGGCCATTATGGATAAAACCAAATAGCAGCCTATAGATTAGGAATGGGTCTTCACTAACACTATATCTGATAGTGGGCTAATATCCAAAATTTATAAACAACTCAAGTTAGACACCACAACCCAAATAAACCAATTTTGAAAATGGGACACAGAGCCAAACAAAGAATTTTCCACAGTGGCATCCTGATTGTCAGAGAAGCACTTGAAAAATGGTCAAAGTCTTAGCCATCAGGAAGATGTTACCAAAAAAAAAAAAAAAAAAAAAAAAAAAAAAAAGGTTTGAGATTCTATCTTCCACACATCAGAATGGCTAAGACAAAAAAATGCAAGGAATACCAAATGCTGGCAAAGATGTGGAGCAGGGGGATACTTCTTCATTGCTGGTGTGAGTGGAAACTTGTTCAACCACTTTGGAAATAAATTTGGCTGTTTCTCAGAAAACTGGGACTAGATCTTCATCAAGACTCAGCTATACTACTTTAGGGGATATAAACAGAAGATGCTCCGACACTCCTCAGAGATGCTTGGTCAACTCTATTCATAACAGCTTTATTTGTAATAGTTAAAATCGGAAAATTTTACAGAAAAGTAACACACATAGAGACATAACGAAAAGAATATATTATATACATGTATATAAGAGAAGACATAGAATAGCCCATAACTCAATTGAGAGTAAAAGAAGAGATAAATTTCAAAATATAAAAAAGTATACTTCAGCGTTGGAAGACCTCTTGCACAATGACAGCTGAGGAGCAAGTGTTTATGAGAGAGGGGTGAATGGACATATGACTACCTTAAGTGGACATATATTCAAAATAGATTAATATGTTTTAGCAGCTTGCCCATTTCTTTTAGGCAAGTAATATCTGCCTCTACTTTCTGTTCATTCTTTCCAATTCACTGGGTCACCGAGGTTTGTATCTTCTCACCTTAGCTCTGTGATTATCTTTGTTACAATTTATCAATGATATCACTCTGACTTGTCCTAACTATCTGGTCCCTCTGTAGCATCAAAATTAATTTCTGCAAAAAACAACCTCATAGGTAGCAATGAATATCCTAGTAAGATCACCAGTGGAAGGGGAAGCCCTTTGTCATGCTAAGACTGAACCCCAAGTGAATGTGATTTTTGGGAGGAGGGCAGCAATGGGGGGAGGATGGGGAGGTGAAGACCCATAGAGAAAAGGAGGGGGAGAGGTTAGGGGGATGCTGGCCCGGAAACCGGGAAAGGAAATAACACTCGAAATGTAATTAAGAAATACTCAAGTTAATAAAAAAAAAATTAAAAAAAGAAGGGGGAGGGGCATGAGATAGGGGGCTTATGGATGGGAAACTGGAAAGGGAATATTTGAAATATAAATAAAAATATAAAAATATGACCCTGTGAGAGAGATACCCAACCGCCTGGTCAGGTGGGCACTCCTGAGGCTGCAGAGCGGAAGAGACCACCAACACTGCTCACCCCTGCCCACATCCCTGGCCCAAGAGGAAACTGTATAAGGCCTCTGGGCTCCCGTGGGGGAGGGCCCAGGAGCGGCAGGACCCCTGCCTGAGACACCACCAGAAACTGAAGGAAACAGACCGGATAAACAGTTCTCTGCACCCAAATCCCGTGGGAGGGAGAGCTGAACCTTCAGAGAGGCAGACACGCCTGGGAAACCAGAAGAGACTGTTCTCTGCACACACATCTCGGACGCCAGAGGAAAAAGCCGAAGACCATCTGGAACCCTGGTGCACTGAAGCTCCCGGAAACGGCGGCACAAGTCTTACTGGTTGCTGCCGCTGCAGAGAGCCCGTGAGCAGCACCCCACGAGCGAACTTGAGCCTCAGGACCACAGGTAAGAACAACTTTTCTGCTGCAAGAAAGCTGCCTGGTGAACTCAAGACACAGGCCCACAGGAACAGCTGAAGACCTGTAGAGAGGAAAAACTACACGCCCGAAAGCAGAACATTCTGTCCCCATAACTGACTGAAAGAGAGGAAAACAGGTCTACAGCACTCCTGACACACAGGCTTATAGGACAGTCTAGCCACTGTCAGAAATAGCAGAACAAAGTAACACTAGAGATAATCTGATGGCGAGAGGCAAGCGCAGGAACCCAAGCAACAGAAACCAAGACTACATGGCACCATCGGAGCCCAGTTCTCCCATCAAAACAAACATGGAATATCCAAACACACCAGAAAAGCAAGATCTAGTTTCAAAATCATTTTTGATCATGATGCTGGAGGACTTCAAGAAAGACGTGAAGAACTCCCTTAGAGAACAAGTAGAAGCCTACAGAGAGGAATCGCAAAAATGCCTGAAAGAATCGCAAAAATCCCTGAAAGAATTCCAGGAAAACATAAATAAACAAGTAGAAGCCCATAGAGAGGAGACACAAAAATCCCTGAAAGAATTCCAGGAAAACATAAATAAACAAGTAGAAGCCCATAGAGAGGAGACACAAAAATCCCTGAAAGAATTCCAGGAAAACACAATCAAACAGTTGAAGGAATTAAAAATGGAAATAGAAGCAATCAAGAAAGAACACATGGAAACAACCCTGGATATAGAAAACCAAAAGAAGAGACAAGGAGCTGTAGATACAAGCTTCACCAACAGAATACAAGAGATGGAAGAGAGAATCTCAGGAGCAGAAGATTCCATAGAAATCATTGACTCAACTGTCAAAGATAATGTAAAGCGGAAAAAGCTACTGGTCCAAAACATACAGGAAATCCAGGACTCAATGAGAAGATCAAACCTAAGGATAATAGGTATAGAAGAGAGTGAAGACTCCCAGCTCAAAGGACCAGTAAATATCTTCAACAAAATCATAGAAGAAAACTTCCCTAACCTAAAAAAAGAGATAACCATAGACATACAAGAAGCCTACAGAACTCCAAATAGATTGAACCAGAAAAGAAACACCTCCCGTCACATAATTGTCAAAACACCAAACACACAAAATAAAGAAAGAATATTAAAAGCAGTAAGGGAAAAAGGTCAAGTAACATATAAAGGGAGACCTATCAGAATCACACCAGACTTCTCGCCAGAAACTATGAAGGCCAGGAGATCCTGGACTGATGTCATACAGACCCTAAGAGAACACAAATGCCAGCCCAGGTTACCATATCCAGCAAAACTCTCAATTAACATTGATGGAGAAACCAAGATATTCCATGACAAAACCAAATTTACACAATATCTTTCTATAAATCCAGCACTACAAAGGATAATAAATGGTAAAGCCCAACATAAGGAGGCAAGCTATACCCTAGAAGAAGCAAGAAACTAATCGTCTTGGCAACAAAACAAAGAGAATGAAAGCACACAAACATAACCTCACATCCAAATATGAATATAACGGGAAGCAATAAGCACTATTCCTTAATATCTCTCAATATCAATGGCCTCAACTCCCCAATAAAAAGACATAGATTAACAAACTGGATACGCAACGAGGACCCTGCATTCTGCTGCCTACAGGAAACACACCTCAGAGACAATGACAGACACTACCTCAGAGTGAAAGGCTGGAAAACAACTTTCCAAGCAAATGGTCAGAAGAAGCAAGCTGGAGTAGCCATTCTAATATCAAATAAAATCAATTTCCAACTAAAAGTCATCAAAAAAGATAAGGAAGGACACTTCATATTCATCAAAGGAAAAATCCACCAAGATGAACTCTCAATCCTAACTATCTATGCCCCAAATACAAGGGCACCTACATACGTAAAAGAAACCTTACTAAAGCTCAAAACACACATTGCACCTCACACAATAATAGTGGGAGATTTCAACACCCCACTCTCATCAATGGACAGATCATGAAAACAGAAATTAAACAGAGACGTAGACAGACTAAGAGAAGTCATGAGCCAAATGGACTTAACAGATATTTATAGAACATTCTATCCTAAAGCAAAAGGATATACCTTCTTCTCAGCTCCTCATGGTACTTTCTCCAAAATTGACCATATAATTGGCCAAAAAACGGGCCTCAACAGGTACAGAAAGATAGAAATAATCCCATGCGTGCTATCGGACCACCACGGCCTAAAACTGGTCTTCAATAACAATAAGGGAAGAATGCCCACATATACGTGGAAATTGAACAATGCTCTACTCAATGATAACCTGGTCAAGGAAGAAATAAAGAAAGAAATTAAAAACTTTTTAGAATTTAATGAAAATGAAGATACAACATACCCGAACTTATGGGACACAATGAAAGCTGTGCTAAGAGGAAAACTCATAGCGCTGAGTGCCTGCAGAAAGAAACAGGAAAGAGCATATGTCAGCAGCTTGACAGCACACCTAAAAGCTCTAGAACAAAAAGAAGCGAATACACCCAGGAGGAGTAGAAGGCAGGAAATAATCAAACTCAGAGCTGAAATCAACCAAGTAGAAACAAAAAGCACCATAGAAAGAATCAACAGAACCAAAAGTTGGTTCTTTGAGAAAATCAACAAGATAGATAAACCCTTAGCCAGACTAACGAGAGGACACAGAGAGTGCGTCCAAATTAACAAAATCAGAAATGAAAAGGGAGACATAACAACAGATTCAGAGGAAATTCAAAAAATCATCAGATCTTACTATAAAAACCTATATTCAACAAAACTTGAAAATCGTCAGGAAATGGACAATTTCCTAGACAGATACCAGGTATCAAATTTAAATCAGGAACAGATAAACCAGTTAAACAACCCCATAACTCCTAAGGAAATAGAAGCAGTCATTAAAGGTCTCCCAACCAAAAAGAGCCCAGGTCCAGACGGGTTTAGTGCAGAATGCTATCAAACCTTCATAGAAGACCTCGGACCAATATTATCCAAACAATTCCACAAAATTGAAACAGATGGAGCACTACCGAATTCCTTCTACGAGCCACAATTACTCTTATACCTAAACCACACAAAGACACAACAAAGAAAGAGAACTTCAGACCAATTTCCCTTATGAATATCGACGCAAAAATACTCAATAAAATTCTGGCAAACCGAATCCAAGAGCACATCAAAACAATAATCCACCATAATCAAGTAGGCTTCATCCCAGGCATGCAGGGATGGTTTAATATAAGGAAAACCATCAACGTGATCCATTATATAAACAAACTGAAAGAACAAAACCACATGATCATTTCATTAGATGCTGAGAAAGCATTTGACAAAATTCAACACCCCTTCATGATAAAAGTCCTGGAAAGAATAGGAATTCAAGGCCCATACCTAAACATAGTAAAAGCCATATACAGCAAACCAGTTGCTAACATTAAACTAAATGGAGAGAAACTTGAAGCAATCCCACTAAAATCAGGGACTAGACAAGGCTGCCCACTCTCTCCCTACTTATTCAATATAGTTCTTGAAGTTCTAGCCAGAGCAATCAGACAACAAAAGCAGATCAAGGGGATACAGATCGGAAAAGAAGAAGTCAAAATATCACTATTTCCAGATGACATGATAGTATATTTAAGTGATCCCAAAAGTTCCACCAGAGAACTACTAAAGCTGATAAACAACTTCAGCAAAGTGGCTGGGTATAAAATTAACTCAAATAAATCAGTTGCCTTCCTCTATACAAAAGAGAAACAAGCCGAGAAAGAAATTAGGGAAACGACACCCTTCATAATAGACCCAAATAATATAAAGTACCTCGGTGTGACTTTAACCAAGCAAGTAAAAGATCTGTACAATAAGAACTTCAAGACACTGAGGAAAGAAATTGAAGAAGACCTCAGAAGATGGAAAGATCTCCCATGCTCATGGATTGGCAGGATTAATATAGTAAAATGGCCATTTTACCAAAAGCAATCTACAGATTCAATGCAATCCCCATCAAAATACCAATCCAATGCTTCAAAGAGTTAGACAGAACAATTTGCAAATTCATCTGGAATAACAAAAACCCCAGGATAGCTAAAGCTATCCTCAACAATAAAAGGACTTCAGGGGGAATCACTATCCCTGAACTCAAGCAGTATTACAGAGCAATAGTGATAAAAACTGCATGGTATTGGTACAGAGACAGACAGATAGACCAATGGAATAGAATTGAAGACCCAGAAATGAACCCACACACCTATGGTCACTTGATTTTTGACAAAGGAGCCAAAACCATCCAATGGAAAAAAGATAGCATTTTCAGCAAATGGTGCTGGTTCAACTGGAGGGCAACATGTAGAAGAATGCAGATCGATCCATCCTTATCACCCTGTACAAAGCTTAAGTCCAAGTGGATCAAGGACCTCCACATCAAACCAGACACACTCAAACTAACAGAAGAAAAACTAGGGAAGCATCTGGAACACATGGGCACTGGAAAAAATTTCCTGAACAAAACACCAATGGCTTATGCTCTAAGATCAAGAATCGACAAATGGGATCTCATAAAACTGCAAAGCTTCTGTAAGGCAAAGGACACGGTGGTTAGGACAAAACGGCAACCAACAGATTGGGAAAAGATCTTTACCTATCCTACAACAGATAGAGGCCTTATAACCAAAATATACAAAGAACTCAAGAAGTTAGACCGCAGGGAAACAAATAACCCTATTAAAAAATGGGGTTCAGAGCTAAACAAAGAATTCACAGCTGAGGAATGCCGAATGGCTGAGAAACACCTAAAGAAATGTTCAACATCTTTAGTCATAAGGGAAATGCAAATCAAAACAACCCTGAGATTTCACCTCACACCAGTGAGAATGTCTAAGATCAAAAACTCAGGTGACAGCAGATGCTGGCGAGGATGTGGAGAAAGAGGAACACTCCTCCATTGTTGGTGGGATTGCAGACTGGTAAAACCATTCTGGAAATCAGTCTGGAGGTTCCTCAGAAAATTGGACATTGAACTGCCTGAGGATCCAGCTATACCTCTCTTGGGCATATACCCAAAAGATGCCTCAACATATAAAAGAGACACGTGCTCCACTATGTTCATCGCAGCCTTATTTATAATAGCCAGAAAATGGAAAGAACCCAGATGCCCTTCAACAGAGAAATGGATACAGAAAATGTGGTACATCTACACAATGGAATATTACTCAGCTATCAAAAACAACGAGTTTATGAAATTCGTAGGCAAATGGTTGGAACTGGAAAATATCATCCTGAGTGAGCTAACCCAATCACAGAAAGACATACATGGTATGCACTCATTGATAAGTGGCTTTTAGCCCAAATGCTTGAATTACCCTAGATCCCTAGAACAAACGAAACTCAAGACGGATGATCAAAATGTGAATGCTTCACTCCTTCTTTAAATGAGGAAAAAGAATACCCTTGGCAGGGAAGGGAGAGGGAAAGATTAAAACAGAGACTGAAGGAACACCCATTCGGAGCCTGCCCCACATGTGGCCCATACACATACAGCCACCCAATTAGACAAGATGGATGAAGCAAAGAAGTGCAGACCGACAGGAGCCGGATGTAGATCGCTCCTGAGAGACACAGCCAGAATACAGCAAATACAGAGGCGAATGCCAGCAGCAAACCACTGAATTGAGAATAGGTCCCCAGTTGAAGGAATCAGAGAAAGAACTGGAAGAGCTTGAAGGGGCTCGAGACCCCAAAAGTACAACAATGTCAAGCAACCAGAGCTTCCAGGGACTAAGCCACTACCTAAATACTATACATGGACTGACCCTGGACTCTGACCCCATAGGTAGCAATGAATATCCTAGTAAGAGCACCAGTGGAAGGGGAAGCCCTGGGTCCTGCTAAGACTGAACCCCCAGTGAACTAGACTATGGGGGGAGGGCGGCAATGGGGGGAGGGCTGGGAGGGGAACACCCGTAAGGAATGGGAGGGGGGAGGGGGATGTTTGCCCGGAAACCGGGAAAGGGAATAACACTTGAAATGTATATAATAAATACTCAAGTTAATAAAAAAATATATATATATATAAATATACAATGAAAAAAACAAAACAAAACAAAAAAAACCAACCCAGTCCATGTTGAGATGACAATTAAACTTTAATTAAATAATTTTGTGCTTTCAATGAGCAATGATTTTTAATTTAGAAATTGCTTTAAATAGCAGTAATTACAATGAAAATAGCATACATGGACTGACCCTGGACTCTAACCTCATAGGTAGCAATGAATAGCTTAGTAAGAGCACCAGTGGAAGGGGAAGCCCTTGGTCCTGCTAAGACTGAACCGCAAGTGAACGTAATTGTTGTGGGGAGGGTGGTAATTGGGGGAGGATGGGGAGGGAAACACCCATAAAGAAGGGGAGGGGGAGAGGTTACGGGGATGTTGGCCCGGAACCCGGGAAACCGGGAAAGGGAATAACATTCGAAATGTAAATAGGAAATACTCAAGTTAATAAAAAAAAGAAAAGAAAACTAAAAAAGAAAAGAAAACAAAATAACAATGGAAAAAAAAGAAAATAGCAAAATGATATACACTGACAAGAAATTATGTCATTTGGTTAAAGCCTAGAGGGACAGAGAAAAATATTAAGAAATGTAGATACATGTACATATTATGGAAGACATATTTTGCTGAGGTAGGAATGGCATTGTTCAGCATCAATGGGAGGAAAAGCCTTTGGTCCTGTGAAGGCTCATTTCCCAGTGTATATGACAGGGCATTGAGGTTGGCGTGGGTGGGTGGGAGTGGGAGCATCCTCATAAAAGCAGGGGAGGGGAGAGGTGGTATGGGAGAGGGAGGAAAGGGAATAACATTTGAAATGTAAGTACATAAAATATCCAAGAAAAAAAATTTAAAAATTTACTGTTTGGAATTTTATACTTATTTCCATATTTACTTTGACATAACACATGTATGAACATGTATGAAATTTAGATTAGGTTGCCTTTCTTCTTTCATCTATGGATATTCAAATGCACCCAAATTATCTGTTCAAAAGCCTGTTTCCTTCTTTTAGAATTAGCTTTTGACAAAAATTTAGAGATTGTCACAGATCTATAAGTCATCCTCTCTTCTGCTTCACTGGCCCGTGTGACAGTCCCTCTACCAATATCACACTATAATGACTATTGTAACTGTGTAGAGTTTTTTTTATCAGACAGAGTGATGATTTCCACCATATTCATCTATTAAAAACAATTTAAGACATTGGAGGGCCTATGAATTTAATGTAGAGTTTAGAATAATATTGAAAGAAACTTCATCTACATGTCAATTTAAAGAGAATTTAAATTTTTTCTAAGTGGAGACTTACAAAATGGATATGGGGTGTTCAGCCACTTATGCCTTCTTAGATTTTCTTGAAGAAAGACAATACAAAAAATTATATACTGTGGAAATCCAATGGTGCAACATTGCTGTGATGAAATATTTTGAAATTGAGAATAGAACTGTTTGGTACATTTATATACTAAACAGATTTGGAAAATTGATAAGTAGAAGGCTGGGTGTGGTAAAAAAGAAACCAGTTTTCTTTGGATTGAATTATTTTATATTTTGACTATGTTGGATGATAGGCTGTATCTTTTGAAATTGTGGGGAACTACAACATACACAGTGTTAGCTGTTTAGTCTTTGACATACAGGATACAATGTATGCACATAGAGGTTAAGTATAGACTGGGCAGGGCAGGGATTGAGAATGAGAAGAGTGAGGATAAATAATTATGGTTGGGGGGTTGGAATGTGAGGATCAAACTAAAAGAGCAGAGGGCGAGGGAAGTAATACAAGAAGGGACAGCAAAAACAGTGGACCATTTGATAGGTCTATGGAAACATATTACTGTGGAAGATTCCTGAAATATATACATACATGATGGCTATAGAACTAGATTTATTATATAATTGGGAGACAGAACCCTAAGTGGATGTCTCTATTCACCAATGAAGTTCCATCTCAGGAACAGGTAACATCTAATCATGTGGTTAAATGGTTCTGTGGTAACCCTCGAGCAATCTTGGCTATTACCAATACTACTGGTTGTTCTCCACTAACTGTTAGTAAAGGCACTATTGCTAAAGACAACACCAATACAACTCATTGGTCATAGAGAAGTGTAACTGGTGACTTGCTAGAACCTTTACCCTTGCTGACTAGTAGTCATCATATTGAAAAGTGCTCTGCTCTTCAGATTATCAAAGGAGCATTGGGAACAACAACCCCCTTACGAACCCATCTTAGTTAGGATTTTACTACTGTGAGAAGATACCATGACCAAGTCAAGTCTTATAAAGGACAACATTTATTTAGGACTGGCTTACAGGTTTAGAGGTTCAGTTCATTATTGTCAAGGTAGGAGCATGGCAGCATCTAGGCAGGCATGGTGCAGGAGGAGCTGAGAACTCTAAGCCTTCATCTGAAGGCTGCTAGCAGAATACTGACTTCCAGGTATCTAACTTGAGGATCTTAATGCCCACACCGACCATACCTACTCCAAGAATGCCATAGCTCTAAACAGTGCTAGTTCCTGGGCAAACATATTCAAACCATGACAAAACCCTTTGATCTACAGTAGTGACCTCTCTTCAAGATATGCTGGATCAATACGGGTGCAAAGTTTGTGAGACTAACCAACCAATACATGATTTGATTTAAAGCTCAGCCTGTAAGATGAACCCCATCTCAAACACTATTTGGCTGGGCAAGAACTTGAAACTAGATAGCCCATGTTTCTAGGCGAATAACTCATACTACTTTTTTGCTAAAGGAACATAGCAATAAAAAGACTCCTAGTGGCAATCTTCTCTACTCATAGATCAGTTTTTGCTCATCCATCATCAGAGAACCTTTCTTCCACAGTACAGCAAAAGAAATAGACACACAGCTGGAAAATGTACAGAACGAGAGACTTTGAAACATCCAGTTCTATATGCAGTGTCTCAATCCAATCCCTCCCTCAGAGTTCATGGAATCCTGCAGAAGATGGTAAGAGTTAGAAGGAATGGAGGATACCAAGGAAACAACGCCTTTTAACCACAGCAGGAGGATGAACGTACATGTATATGAAGTCAATGAAAATGTAGCGGCACGCACAAGGTCTGCATGGGTCTATAGAAGATGGATTCTAGTGCTTAGCAAAGTAATACATACAAGTCCACATCCCTGACCTTGAATTTACCTCCTATTGAAAACCTCTTGCAAAGAAAAAATACTTTTCTCCAATGGAGTCTCACTGGGCAAATAAGCCACTTTTAAGGGCAGCACCAAGCCCAGCAATTGATAGCACACACAGAGGGAGGTTCTTTGTCTCATAATGCTTTGACAAAACATTTACTTTTTATTTTTATTATTGTATTTTTATCTTATAGATATATATCAAGGTTTCTATTTCTGTGTCTTTAAGGAATTTCTGCATTTGGGAATGCCTCTCTCTGTGTCTGTATGAGTTTCTTGTGCTGTTTTTCACCCCTTTTCTTCTATTTGATTATTTGTGTCTCTTGTTCTGTTTAGCTTTGTTTGTTCTTATTGTGTCTTATTTTAACTTATTGTCTGTTATATGCATGTTTGTTTTCTAAAAGAGAGAACATGAATTTGGATAGTGAGGGACATGGAGAGCATTTGTGAGGAAGTGGATGTTGGCAAACAGTGCTCAGAATATATTGTATGAAAAATCTATTTTTAATAAAAGAAAAAATACATACACAGAAAGAAAAAGAAAATTGCAGTAAATGATGATAAAATATATTATATTAATGCCAATATTATGATTTTAATAATGGTCTATATTTTATAAGGCAGCACATTGGAATAAATTTAATTAAGACTGGGGTCTTTTTTTTTTGCAAATGATGTAGCATAGAGCACATGCTTTCTATTTTTAAATATAAGACTTCTGCTTGGGAGGCAAAATCAGAAGGAGTTGGGGTTGACTGTCATTTGGAGACTGTGCCTGGAATTTTTTGTAGAATTATTTGATGGCATTAGTGTTTGTGGATCAAGATTATAAAGTCCTTTGAAGCTCTTCAAAGCCTGAGTATTTAGATATAAAAATGAAGCAGAGGCACTTTTCGCATGTCAGTGGCTGTCGTAAAGCCTAGAGGGATGGCACCTAGACTTACAACAGTCAAGGTGAGTCTCAGAACATAACTGAGTTGATAGATAATGGCACCAGTGGCATATCTGATCAGGATAGTTTCACAGCCTTAAATGTCCTTTGAATATAGAAGTGTAGTGAATGAGGTAATCCATTTGCTTTCTTAGTTACCCTGGGATATTTAGGGAAAGCTTTTTGGTATGGATTTTTCTTAATTATATTATTGTAATATTTACTTTCAAATAAGGTATCTTGCAGTTGTCTGTCTTTCTTTCATTTCTTTTCTTTTTTTTCCTCTTCTTTTTCTAAAGAGATACTTTAATGCTTTTTCTGCTGGACATAGGCAGTGGCAGCAAAGAAACCAGAAAAAGAAAGAGGGTAACTACTCGAGCCATTTCTGTTTATAGAGTCAAGCCACACCAATTCCTCTAACAAACAAACTTCTATTATGTTTTCTTTGATTTCACCCGAAGAGACATGAACACTGTATTTTTAGTACAAATGTTACAATGATATGTCCTCGATGAAAATCAAAAGTGTAATATTCACCTAACCAGCATAAGCTGTGACCCTTAACGATTTACAATGTCTTTGAAGCTGCCAAGAGGTGGCAAAAACACTAATTTTAACTGCAAGATAACAAATTGTATTTCTTTTATGATATTCCTGCCGTGGTGAAAATGGAAATTATTGATGCTGGGAACAGTGCCCATGGTGCTGTTAATCACTGCACTGCAGTTAATTGATTTCCCTAGGCATGAGCTAAGGCATGCTAGGACATCGCTTATTAGACCTGTCTCCCACTCCCCCAGAGCCATCTGATGCTCTTAGAGAGCAGACGCTTTACAGGGAAAGCATTTTGAGTCGCACACCTCTGTTTGGCACAACACGTGGTCCATGCAAATGATTTAGTAACTGGTTGACTTTGGGAACATGAGAGAACAGAATTGTCCCTTTTTTATATTACCATAAAAATAATCTGAAATTATATACTGAAATGTTAGTTTGGCCATCTCACATGTATATGCAGAACTTTGAGGATTTCATTATCTTCAAATATCAGCTAGAGAATGTTCTTCATTCAATATAAACTAGAAAAAGAATCCTGTTTTGTGAAAGAACAAATTAAAATGAAACCCTAAATAGACTCAATTTCTAAATATGAGGAACTGAGCCCCAACCTAAAGTTTCTTTTCCTTCCTTTTCTTTTCCTTTCCTTTCTACTGCTTTTCTTAAAGTATCTAGTTAGTAATAGGCTGCATAATAACAGATACTATAGAAAATTGTAATAAAAGGATTGTGTTGTATTCAAAATACAACTATTTATGTTGACCCGAATGTTTATAAATGTTTTTTACACAGTGAGCATGTGCCTTGTGGAGACAAAATTGGGGTACTATTATCCAAAATATTAGAAAGTTTGATTAAATTATTATTTCCCTTTTTCTTAATTGTCTATTATAGTAGTCAATGAAAGAAACAAAGTGCTCTGCTAATTGATCTGACTCATATAGAAAAATATTGAAATGAAATTGTGATTACTGTCATTAATGGGCAAAATATTAACATGTCTATGCCATGTTCTTATCACAGACATTATAATGGGTACAAATGGCATACTATCTATACACTCCCATGGCCAATAGCACTATTGATGGGAAAGAGAACAGCAAAAAGCTTAACTAAGAAGAGGGGCTAACTATAAGTAAATAAGACTCAAATTATCATATATGCTTGTAACATATATAATAAGTTTACTGCCTGATATAAATCAAAGCATAAGTGATAATTATATCATAATAAAGATATTAAATTCAGATAATAAAGATTTATACGGATACCAATAAAGCATGGTCATTAATAATTACAATTCGTATCTTGTGGAAGTGAGGTTTAATGGCAAACAGTAAAAATTGCTTAAGTGTAAGATTTCTATGGACATTTCTACATTTAATACCTTGGTAGTTCAAATTATTATTGTAAAACAAAAACTTACTTTGCATTATGTTGTTTGTGTAAAGCTTACACACATGTGCTTATTATGAGCACTGAGATAAACTGAATTATTTCAAGACAAACAGGACAAACTGCTTGGCAGATCATTTTAAAAAGAAATACAACATGTATTTCTTGATAATTAGGAAATGATAAACAGTTGCTACAGTAAGACCATGCATGTGTCTCAGATCTACTTCTTTTCCTAGGCTGGATTTTCTAAATGCTGCTGACAGGTCTGATTTAATTGTTTTGTGTAATCATATAATGACTAAAACTCCAGTTTTTTTAACTGACTTGAAGGACAGTGACAGTGCAGCTGCTGTAATAATTTGCAGATAATCAATTTTAATCTGCTTCTTGTCTGGGGAACATGTGGCCATTTTACAGAAATTCTATGATTATCACTTGTCATTAAGTGAGATGTAAAACTCCTGTCTTCATTTTCTAGAAAATAAAGAAATCTGAAGTCTAAGAAGCGGTGAACATTTGAGTACCCTCTTAGCCTTGAAAATAACTTTTGCTTGGTGCTCTCTTAGCATTTCAAATTTAATTCCTGTGGTAAACTTTAAAATTGTTTGCACCTCCAAGAAAACTCTGGTAATATTTACAGTATCATCATTATCTAAAATAACTTACTTTAGGGAAAGAAAAATGTTATATATTCAATTTTGTATAATTGCTGAAGACAAAATTTATGAGAATGAAAACTTGCAGTCAAGTTTTGTATTGGAAAAAGATAATACTTTAAGGCTGATCTTTAAATATAAATAAAAATGGTTGAATGCCTATTAATAATATAGCATGGACTGAAATAAATAGGTAATAAAGAATACAGAAGAGTATAAAGAGTCAATATAGGCATATTAAAAATTGAACCCCATACGTATTGAATACAGTAATGGCATAGTCGGGAAGATTAAAAGAAAAATGATGCACTGGTAAAATTATCATACAAGATATGTGAAGCTATTCCACCTGTAGAAATGCAGAAGATTAGGGCATAGTGCTCATGAAAGGTGTGAGCCATCCAGATTTATTAGAAAATAGTTTGAAGACATAATGAGATACTGGACTTTCAGACTGAAGAGTGATGACCATATTCAAATAGCACAAATGTCAAGTGGGATGCATGATGTGGCAATGGCTAAGAAGCAGAACCACTGATGGTCTTTGAATACACAATCATCTCAGATATTTTCACTGGTTATTATTCTCCTTATAAACAAGGCAAGAGAAAAATGACTAGACTGAAATTCAGCTGTCCATTCTTAAGCCTTTTGAGCATAGTGAGCAGAGGGGCAGAGACAAGCATAGCCAAATCATCCTGGCTCTCTGATCTAAGTTAGGACAACAATTAAAAAAGTTAAATGAGTCAAGGTTTCTGCTTTTGGTAAAGATACTTTAAGTGACAATAATTCTTTACCTTTATGAAAGCAATAATGTATGAAACACTAGCCCTGGGGATACCCAACACAAGGCACTCAGAACAAGGCACTCAGAGAGTGTGACTTTGAGGGGAAGGGAATAAGTAAGTCCTACAACCTCCTTGAAATACCTGGGGAATGCTTTACAATGTACACCGCCGGCAGAAGACTGGGATATGTAGTTTCTTTCTGTGGATGGCAGTTCAGCTGGGATTTCAGGCTTAGGCACAAGGAGACTGAAGTTCAAGGAGCATACTACAAAAGGAGAAAGCTTGACATCATCCAAGAGCCAAAGAACTGCAGGGAGTTCAAAAGTGGCCAAATCTAAGTGTGAGCAAATGACAAAATGCCGAGAAAGACTCCTTACAAGGATCAGATGAAATGGGGCGCTAGATCCCACACTAGGGAAGGATTCTCCATTTGTATACCAAATACTGTGGACTATCTGTAGTTTAAAAGTTAAGTTTTCTTAAATTCATGAGTCAGTTGATGTTTCCTCACCAATAAGCACAGTTTTAATCTATACCACTCCACTGTGTGAGCTTTATGTCATAACTCACTTCTGGAGATCATATCATAGAAACAGAATGAAAACTATATAGTTCACAATACATGTGATCATGTTGGACACCATTAGAGACGCTGTTTCATGACTCATTCCCTATGATGGGATGAAAAAGGTTCTTATATTCATATCATATTTTCTATATGATATTTATGGATTGAAAATGCAATTTTTATGTATATTTAATTTGTAGGGAACTCTATAGAAGTGAAGATCACGTGAAACAATGAAAAATGCTGGAGACAGTGGGGACATGGCAAATCATGTCTTGTTTAGAACTGGAAAAGCACTAAATGAATAATGGTAGTAAAATAGATCTAGAAAGGTTATAATTTGATTAATATAAAAGCAAATGAAGAACTAGACAATGGACTACTACTCATTAAGAATGAGGACCTCGTGGGTTTTGCAGACAAATGAATGGAACTAGAAAATATCATCTTGGGTGTGGTAATTCAGACCCAAAAGGACATGCACAGTATGTTCTCACTAATAAGTGAATAGTAGTAAATAACAAAAACAAAAACAAAAAAGAGTACAGAATATTCAAGATACAGTCTGTAGAACTAAAAGGGTCAACAAGTTGAAGGGCCTAAGTGAGGTAGTCTCAGTTCTACTTGGGAGGGAAAAGAAAACAACCACAAGGGAGGATAGAGTGAGGGAGAAGGGAGGGAAAGGGGACTGGGTTAGGGTAGAGGGGAACATGATTTGGTACTGGGTAAGGGAAAAGGACTGAAGCCATGAGGGCTATCAGAAGGAATGGAAACAGGTGATCTCGGGAGGAAGGAGGTTAGGAGGACCTTCAGAATGTACCGAGACCTGGGAAGTGAGAGACCCTCGGACTCAAAAGGGGATACCATAGATGAAATGCCCTACAATGGGGAGAGGGAACTTATTGAATCCACCTCCAGCAGAAAGACAGGGCATCAAGTGAGGGATGGGGTTGCTATTCCACAGCCAAAGCTCTGACCCATAATCCTTCCTGTTTGAAAGGAATGCAGGGAAGCAAAATGGAGAAGAGCCTGTGGAAAAGAAGGTCCAGAGACAGGCCCAAAGTGGGTTCCAGCTCAAGCAGATGCCCTAAGACCTGATACCATTACTATAGCTACGAGTGTTCAGAAAAAGGGACTTACCATGACTGTTCTCCAAAAGACTCAACTAGAAGCTGAAAGAGTCAATGCAGATATATGGACCCAACCAATGAACAGAAGTTGCTGACCGCTGTGGCTGAATTAGGGAAAAGCTGGAGGAAGCTAAAGAGGAGGGTGATCCTGTAAGAGGACCAGCAGTTTCAACCCAGATGCCTGAGATCTCTTAGACACTGGATCACCCACCAGGCAGCAAACACCAGCTGAGATGAGGCTTCCAACACATATACAGCAAAGGACTCCTGGGTCTGGGTTCAATTGAAAAGGTTGCACCTAACCCTCAAGAGACTGGAGGCCCCAGGAAATTTAGAGGCCCGGTGGGTGGGTGGGGTGAGGACATCCTTGTGGTGACTGAGGGGAGGTGCAGGGGTTGGGGAAGAGGTATGGGATGTGGAAACCTCTGGGGGTGGACTAGGAGGACAATAAAATCTGCAGTGTAAAAATAAATAAATAAATAAATAAATAAATAAATAACCAACCCTCCCCTCATTAAAAAAAAGAATTAGAGAACCAAAAAATTCTAGCTTTTCAGGAGAATTCTAGCAAAAAAAATTAAAAAATGATTTCCACATTCCACTCTAGAAAACTAAGTTCTCTACTAACCCTGGAGATTAAATAGAGTCTTGTAATACAAAATCAGAACGACATAGCAAAGGAGTGGACAAAATGGGTATCTTCTCACAAGTTCAGGTAACTTCAGTTTGTTTGAGCTGGAGACAGCAGGAGGAACATTGCATTTCCCTGGCTGCTATTGTAGTTTAGAAATCTGGCTTCTACTTTTAGGGAGAGACTCTGTCTTAAAGGAATAAGACAAAGAGTGATACAGGACACTTTATATCCTTTTCTGGAATATACACAAGTGTAAATATACCATCATACCACACACTCACAGCGGAGAGCGAGATGCAGAATAAGAGTGAGAGCGAGAGTGTGAGAGAGAGGATCTTAGGGATCCAGATGCAGCAACATTTGAACCACTGTATTTATCCTAATAATTTATTCAAACACTAAAAAAATCAGGCAGTATAGTTATCCATAATAAAAGAATTACTCAATAAGCTGAGAATCAACTCAAGAGTCATAAAATTGTTTCACAATGTTCAATATGATTTCTCTTTTAAAGACTAGCAACAAACGGGACTTTTTAGCCCTGTAAAGGACTCAGGATTCCTGAACAGGAAGCACTGCATTTCCTAAAGCAGCTCTGTCCTTGTCACTGCTTAGAGCAGCTACCACCTGCCTGCACATAAAGTGCATCTGTCACCTCCTGTAGCTCCTGGGCCTGCAGTGTGTGATCAGTTTGGACCACAGTTTGATTTAAAGATATTTCACAATGTTTGCTGGCAATCTAGCCGCCTACCTCAACGATCTGAAAATAAGGAGAGACATGATGTTTCATCGTGAAGCTTACTCTGTTATGGGGAGTCAGGTCTCCATTGTCAGAGCACTTATGTTATGCTTCCAGATCTATGAAAGAATGTTAGAGTAAAATATAGACAAAAAATGTCGCATTTTGGAGATGGCATACTATCACTTCTGCTATACAAGCCGAAGGCATTTCTGTAGGTGGAACACTAATCCTATTGGAAATAAAATAGTCTTCTTGGAGACAGGTCTACTAAAGTACATGCCCACAAGCTTTAAAGCTGTTATTGATCATTCTCTACTAAATTAAAATGAAAAAGTTTATTTTGTGTTACCTCCATATTCACCGGAGCATGGTCAAGCTCTCAGTGGCCTTAAAGAAAACTGAGTCTTCCCCCTTCCTGTACCCATTCAGAAGCCATGATTGTGGAGAGCTAACTTCAGTGCCCTTAACACACTTTGAGAGTTCTCTTTGAAGACTTCCTGTTTAGAAATTGCAGTTTTGAGGGGGTGGGGACAGGGGTTGTCAGAGAAGCCTTCCCACATCCCTCTTTGTCAACTAGGCTTCTGCAATTATTATTTTTTAAATTATATCTTTCTTGGATATTTTATGTATTTACATTTCAAATGTTATCCCTTTTCCACATCCCCCTGCTTCTATGAGGATGCTCCCACTCTCACCCACCCACTCCCACCTCAACGCCCTGGCATTCCCTTACATTAGTGAAATAAGCCTTCACAGGACCGAGGGCTTTTCCTCTCATTGACGCAGGACAATGTCATCCTCTGCTACTTATGGAGCTGGCATCATGGGTCCCTCCATGTGTACTCATTGGTTGGTGGTTTAGTTCCTGGGAGCTCTGGTATGTCTGGTTGGTGGATATTGTTCTTCCTATAGTGTTGCTCAAACCACTTCAGCTTTTTCAGTCCTTTCTCTAACTCCTCCACTGCGGTCCCCATGCTCAGTCTGATGGTTAGCTGCAAGCACCTTTATGTGTATCAGTAAGGCTCTGGTAGAGCTTCTCAGGAGACATGCCTATCAGGCTCCTGTCAGGAAGCACTTCTTCATATCAGTAATAGTGGCTGGGTTTGTGGTGGCTGCATATGGGATGGATGCTCTAGTGAGGCAGTCTCTGTATGGCCTTTCCTTCAGACTGTGCTGCACTCTTTGTCTCTGTATTTCTTTTAGACAGGATCAATTCTGGGTTAAATTTTGGAGATGGGGGGCATGGGCCCATTCCTCAACCAGGGCGGGGGCCTGCCTAACTACTGGGATATGGTCTCGACAGGTGCTCTCTCCATTTTGTGGGGTATTTTAGCTAATGCCATCCCCATGGGATCCTTGGAGCTTCTTGCTTTCCAGGCATTTGGGACTTTCTGGTTGCTACCCCCAGTTTCCCATCCCCCATTTGCGACATATGTCTGTTCAGTTTCCTGATCCTCTGTCCATCTCCCGCATCTCCTCCCATAACTTACTTTGTCCCTCTTTTTTACCTAACTCTCCCCTCTTCCTCCCAAGTCCCTCCCGTCCTCTACTTCTCTTAATTACTTCGTTCCCCCTTCTTAGTAGAACAGAAGATTCCACTCTTTGTTCTTCCTTCTTCCTGAGCTTCATGTGGTCCGTGAGTTGTATTGTGGGTATTCCAAGCTCTTTGCCTAATATCCACTTACTAGTGAGTGCATACCTTGTGTGTCTTTTATAATTGATTTACCTCACTCAGGATGATATTTTGTAGATCTGCCTATTTGCCTAAGAATTTCATTAAGTCACTGTTTTAATATCTGAGTAGTATTTCATTTTGTAAATATATCACATTTTCTGTATCCATTTCTCTGTTGAGGGACATCTCAGTTGTTTCCAGTTTCTGGCTATTATAAATATGGTTGCTATGAACATAGTAGGGCATGTGTCCTTATTACATGTTAGAGCATATTTTGAGTATATATGCACAGAACTGTATATCTCGGTCCTCAGGTAGTACTATATCCAGTTTTTGAGGAACTGCCAGACTGATTCCCAGAGTGGTTGTACCAGATTGCTTACTAACAATGGAGGAGTGTTACTCTTTCTCCACATTCTCACCAGCATCTGCTGTCACCTGAATTTTTGATCTTAGTCATTCTGACTGATACAAGGTGGAATTTTGGGTTTGTTTTGATTTGCATTTCCCTGATGACTAAGGGTGTTGAACATTTCTTTAGGTGCTTCTCAGTCATTGGATATTTCTCAGGTGACAATTCTCTGTTTGGCTTTGTTCTTTTTTTTAAAATAGGTTTTTTTTTTGATTCTCTGGAGTCAAACTTCTTGAGTTTTTGTATATATTGGATATTAGTCCTTTAATGGATATATGATTAGTAAAGATCTTTTCCCAATCTTCTGGTTACCATTTTGTCCTATTGACAGTGTCTTTTACCTTACAGAAGCTTGGCAATTTTATGAGTCTTGATCTTAGAGCAGAAGCCATTGTTGTTCTGCTCAGGAAATTTTCCTGGGTCCATGTATTCCAGGCTTTCCCCCACTTTCTCTTCAATTAGATTCAGTGTATCTGGTTTTATTTGGAGGTCCTTGATCCACTAGCATTTGACAAAACCCCTTCAATACCCCTTCATCTTAAAAGTCTTTGAAAGATCAGGTATTCAAGGCCCATATCTAAACATAGTAGCAACAATACACAGTAAAGCAGTAGCCAACATCAACTAAATGAAGAGAAACTTTAAACAATCTCACTAAAATCAGGGACTGAACAAGGCTGCTCATTCTCTACCCATCTATTCAATATAGTACTTGAATTCTTTATTCAATATAGTACTTGAAGTTCTAGGCAGAGCAATTAGACAACAAAGAGAGATCCAAGGGATACCAATTGGAAAGGAACAAGACAAAATATCACTACTTGCAAATGATATGATAATATAAGTAAGTGATCCCAAAAATTCACCAGAGGACTTGTAAACCTGATAAACAACTTCAGCAAAGTGGCTGAATATGAAATGAACTCAAACAAATCAGTTGCCTACTCAAATGATAAACAGGCTGAGAAAGAAATTAGGGAAATGACACCCTTCACAATAGTCATAAATAATATAAAATACCTTGGGGTGACTCTAACCAAACAAGTGAAAGATCTGTATAAGATCTTCAAGTCTCTAAAAAAAAGATATTGACAAAGACCTCAAAAGGTGCAAAGATCTCCCATGCTCATGGATTGGTAGGATTAATGTAGTAAAAATGGTCGTCTTGCCAAAAGTAATCTACATATCAAAGCAATACCCACCAAAATTCCAACTCCACTCTTCATCAGTTAGAAAGAGCAATTTGCAAATTCATTTGGAATAACTAAAAACCCAGGATAGCGAAAATTATCATCAACAATAAAGAACATCTGGGGAAATCACCATCCCTGACCTCAAGCTGTACTACAGAGCAGTAGTGATAAAAACTGCATGGTATTGGTACAGAGATAGAAAGGTAGAGTAATGGAATAGAATTGAAGACCCAGAAATGAACCCATGCACCTATGGTCACTTGACCTTTCCAAAAGCTTAAACCATCCATTGGTGGAAAAAACAGCATTTTCAACAAATGGTGCTTGTTCAACTGGAGGTCAGCATGTATAAGAATGGAAATTGATTCATTCTTATCTTCCATGTACAAACCTCAAGTTCCATCTCCTTTGATTAGTTGTGGTTTGATGTCTTTTTTAATAGATATTAAAATGTCTACACCAGCTTGCTTCTTTGGTCCATTTGCTTCATATATCCTTTTCCAACACTCTCCTGGGAGGTATGTCTATGCTTCATTCCTGAGGTATGTTTCTTGGATATAGCAGAAGGCTAGATCCTGCTTCTACAGTCATCTGTTAGTCTGTTTCTTTTTCATTTAACACCATGAAAATTGAGAGGTAACTATGTACAGTGACTGCTGCTTCCTGTTATTTTATTGTTGTTGTTGTTGTTGTCATTGGTGGTTGTGTGTGTGTGTGTGTGTGTGTATGTTTGAGTGCATGCGTATGTGTGTGTACACATGTGTGTATGTGTGTGTGTATGTTGTGTGTATGTGCATAGGTGTGTGTGTATGTTTGAGCGCATGCGTATGTGTGTGTACACATGTGTGTATGTGTGTGTGTATGTTGTGTGTATGTGCATAAGTGTGTGTGTGTATGTTTGAGTGCATGTGTATGTGTGTGTACACATGTGTATGTGTGTGTATGTTGTGTGTATGTGCATAGGTGTGTGTGTGTGTGCTTGTGTTTGTGTGTGTGTGTGTGTGTGTATACACGCGCGCATGTGATATGCTTCCCTTCTTTTGGTTTTGGTGGAGTGAGAACATTGATTCCCTGATTTTTTATAAGTATAGTTCACCTTTTGCTGGGCTGGATTTGATTAAGTTCACTTTATCCCAAAATATTTCATTTTTTCCATTTATGGTGATTGAAAATTTTGGTGAATATTGTAATCTGTGCTGCCATTAGTGGTGTCTTAGAGTCTGAATCACAGCTAGCAAGGCCCTTCTGGCGTTGAGTATCTCCATTGAGAAATTAGAAGCAATTCTAATAGGTCTGCCCTTATATGTTACTTGGAATTTTTCTTTCATCTTTTAATATTTTTCTTCCCCCCCTTTTTTTCTTATTGGATATATTTCTTTATTTACATTTCAAATGTTATTCCCTTTCCAGGTTTCCTGTCCATAAGCCTCCTCTCGCCTACCCAATAAGGCTGTTCCTCCCATCCACCCTGCCTTACCACCCCACAACGTGCACCGGGGGTCCAACCTTGGCAGTACCAAGGGCTTCTCCTTCCACTGATGCCTCAACAAGGCTATTCTCTGCTACATATGCAGTTTAAGCCCTGTTTTAAGCCTTGTACAGTCTTTGGATAGTGGTTTAGTCCCTGGAAGCTCTGGTTGGTTGGCATTGTTGTTCTTATGTAACTGCAAGACCCTTCAGCTTTTTCAATCTTTTCTCTATTTCCTCCAACAGGGCTCCCGTTCTCAGTTCAGTGTTTTGTTGCTGGCATTCGCTTCTGTATTTGACATGTTCTGGCTGTGTCTCTCAGGAGAGATCTACATCCGGTTGCTGTCAGCCTGCACTTCTTAGCTTCATCAATCTTATCTAGTTTTGAGGCTGCATATATATGAGCCACATGTGTGGCAGGCTCTGAATGGCCGTTCCTTCAGTATCTGCCTTAAATTTTGCCTCCATATCCCCTCCTATAGATATTTTCCCCCTTTTAAGAAGGAGTGGAAGCACTGATCATTTTGGCTAATATCAACTTATCGATGAGTGCATATCAAGTGTGTTTTTTCTGTGATAGGGTTACTTCATGCAGGATGATATTTTCTAGTTCATTCCATTTGCCTATGAATTTCATAAAGTCATTGTTTTGAGAGCTGAGTAATATCCCATTGTGTAGATGTACCACATTTTCTGTATCCATTCCTGTGTTGAAGGGCATCTGGGTTCTTTTCAGCTTCTGGCTATTATAAATAAGGCTGTTATGAACCTAGTGGAGCATGTGTCTTTGTTATTTGTTGGAGCATCATTTGGGTATATGCCCAGGAGAGGTATAGCTGGGTCCTCAGGTAGTGGATTGTCTAATTTTCTGAGGAAGCTCCAGACTGATTTCCAGAGTGGTTGTACCAGTTTGCAATCCCACCAACAACGTCTCTATGTTAAGTGTTAACATGTGGTAAGAGTTCTTTCTTTTCTGGTATAATCTACTTGCTGTTCTTTTTGGTTCTTGTACCTTGATAGGGATCTCCTCTTTTTCTTCTATTAGTTTACTGAAAATACTTCCTCGTTGTTTGAACTGGGATTATTCTTTCTCTATTCTGTTATTTTCGTATTTAAATATATGTTTTTATAGTGTCATAGATTTCCTGGATGTTATTTGTCAGGAATTTTTCAAAGTTATCATTTTTTGACCAATGTATCTACTTCTTGTATCTTAACTTAAATGCCTGAGATTCTGTCTTCCATCTCTTGTCTTATGTTGGCTAAGCTTGTCTCAGTATTTCCTGTTCAAATTCCTAAATCTTCCACTTCCACAATTCCCTTAGTTTGCATTTTCTTGGTGGCTTCTATTTCCATTTTCAGGTCTTAAACAGATTTTTTTAAATTTTCTTTAACTCTTTCTTTTTATTTTATTTGTTTTCTTTAACAGAATTATTCATTTCATCCAATTGTTTGTGTTTTCCTGGTTTTATTTAAAGGATCTATTAATTTTCTTTCGAAGACCTCCATCATCATGATAGAGTTGTTTTTAAGGTCTTTGTCTTGTGTTTTATGTATGTTGGAATTGTTTAGAACTTGCTGTGGTAGAATAGCGTGGGTCTAGCAGATATATATTCCCTGGATGTCATTGATCATGTTCTTATGCTGGCATTTAGGCAGCTGGGTTTGTGGTTCTGATAGATCTAGGTGCTGATTTCTGGTTTGTTTTTTGTTGGGTGAGTGTCTTATTCATTTGTTTCTGTTTCTTCTATGGATTTTGTATTGGCTGTGTGTTTTATTGACTTGCTCAGGTGATGTGATCACAGGCAAAGTCTGATGTTGCTGGTGCCTGTAATATATAGACAAGTTGAGGGAGGTATGTTATAAAGGGATTATCTGTGGGATCTATAGGGTATGTGGACAGAGGTGGGGTTGAGAGAGAGGCCGCAGCTGGTAATTTGTTGCAGGAATCAAAACAAGACTGAAGAATTCAGTCTAGAGGAACAGAGAGAAAGAAAAAGATTTGCTGACAGTGTACCTGTTTTTATTTTCTTTAAAGACCTCAATTTTTAAGCAACTCATATTGCACTCATTTCATTGTCCATTTGAATATGTTTTGTTTTCTTACATTGTGTGTATTAAGTATTGTATCATACATTTAGAATTATTTAAAATCTAAATCAGATTTTGTGCTGTCTTATTAAGTGCATTTCAGAAAAATACCTTTGAATCCACGATTAAAAACAAAGAAAACACTAAGAGCAAATTATACAATGTTGCTAGATGGTATCACTTTCCTCTGTTCCATTCAAAGCAAAAATATTTGAGCCTGTGTGTCTGCATATTATGTGTATGTGAGTGTTTTTATATGTGTCTGTGTGTGTTGTATGTCTGTGTGTATCTCTCTGTGTGTGTTTGCATGTGAGTGTCTGTGTATTTGTGTGTGCATGTCTTTTGTGTGAATGTGCACATGCGTGTCTGTGTATAGGACTGAAGTTCATGACTTATGCTTTCTTCAATCCCTCAGTACATTATTTTGTGGGGGCGGAGTCTCACAGAACATGAATTTTATAAATTTTACTAAATTAGATGGAAGTCAGCTTTGAGAATTCTCATGGATCTGCTTGCCCAGGCTGGGACTACAGTCCTCTGCAGTCATGGCTGACATTTTATATGAGTGATGGGGATCCAATCTCAGATCTTCATATTGTAAGACAAGTCTTTATTTACTATGCCATTTCCCTAGGTCATAAAACAACATTGAAATAACATAAAGTACAACTTTTCTTTCTCAAGTTGGTTGTGATTTCAGTTCTGTGCATAAGTTCTTTCCTGTTTTCATGAAGTATCTCTGAGAAAGATGAGATGAACCTGTTTTTAAAATTAGGTCAATTGAGTTTGTTGCAGTGTTCTCAAATGCATTCATTTTCTACTATAGGCTTGTCATTTCCCCCTCTGAACCTTCCACAGACATTTAGTTTTCTGCCATCATAGGAACATCATCCTAGCACTAGAATCATTACAGTTATTGGAGAATATGTTTATTTGTAATCATTATCTGTGATTTCAGAGCATCCGTTTTCCCTATATTGCCTAAAGTATTGCAACTATTTCACTAATAGTTAATAAAAGGAGATTGTATAAATTATGCAGATAAACACCATAACTGGTTCTGTCTATAACTGTAGGAGTCTGTTCTCATCATTGCATGCATGTTAATTGTCCTCTTACATGAAGTGAGGATGAATGAAGAAAGACTTTTCGTTTAATAATTGATTTTTACAGTATCATTTCTTTTTCTTCTGAAAGGTCTTAGCTTATGAACAGGCTTGTCACCAATACCACAAACATGAAATATATGCACATCAATTCTGTGGCATGTCTATGATCTGTTTGTCACACGTGACCAGGCTGACAGTAAGTAGCTCTGCTGTGATCTTTAACATGTGTACATAAATTGTATCTGACTGCAATAACGACCACAGGAAAGGTGCACTTTTGTCCTTCCAGATCCTTCTTGAGTCACCATATCAAGATGGATTATTATAAGATAGAGGTCATACTCTAGAATGCCAAATCAAATCACAAGCACAAGAAGCACTCAGGGTAGGGGATTGGATTAAGTGTCCCAGATTTGACATATGCAAAATTGTAACGGGAAACAGAATCAGCAGGAAGAGAGCAAAGTCAGGACCATGGACAGCAGCATTTTTCAAAAGATATTTCAAAATAGTAACACAATACATTTTCATTGTGCATTTCTTCTTCTTCCGAGATTGAAATGTTAAGCACCAAAATAGTGCTGAGATATAATTAAAATATAATAGAATGAATAGTGCACATCTTTGCTGAATTAAGACCAAAGGAATAATAAATAAATAATAATAAAGATAATATGGTAAATTTAAAAAAAATCTGTTCAAATACTGTTGTATTTTCCACCCCCGTGTGAACCCTAAGAATTTATTCTGTTATTAATTTAAGTGACCATTATTCACTTCCTTAGACAATATAGCATATTAAACTGTACTTTATATTTTCCCCAGAAAATGTACTTAAACATATATAAGCTTATAGTTCACAATAAATATAAATGTGTCATTATTATCTAACTGGAGAGGTTATGGGAGGAAGGACTCTTTGAGGGAGAGAATGGGTATAGGAGCACTGTTTGTTTGTTAAATAAATAAATAGGATGAAAAAAAGTAAAATTACAAATCCTTAGGACTGAAGAGGCCAGGTCTGAACTGAA
>NC_141537.1:50202500-50347500 GCF_021556685.1 Rattus norvegicus | reverse complement strand
GTACTTTAGGGTCAGTTGATGTGCTTTTCATGGGGTCCAGGGTTTGTTCTCAAGACAAGGCTGCTATTAGAAAAAGTAAACAAAAGAGACAAAATGAGAAAGACAAAGCTGGCCTCATTTCTTTTGTATGTGTATCCATCACTGTGAAGTTGTCTGACTGGAAGTCCGCTCTAGAGTCAAGCTGATGCTCACAGCATGCCTTTGAACATAGCGAACTAAGGGCTATGTGAATTTTATTCTTCAAAAGACTCTCAATCAATAGATGCTTGTTATACTAAAGGAAAATAGAACGATGCGGTTTCTAAATGGGCTGCAAGGACTCAATTAGGGTTCCTAAGTGAAATCTGTCATAAAATTAATGTTATTTTCTGCATCGAAATACAACAAAACTAGATTTGTCTCTGATGATCTAACCGCAAAGACCCCAGGCAGCACTCTGTCCTCCTGTTTTGACATATAAGGTCTAAATACTTCTTTTTCTTCTTTTTTTAAAAAGGATGTCTTGCTACTTAATCCAGACTCTCCTCCAAGTTATGATTGACTTTTCTCAGTTTCCTAATGGTGGGAGTTAAATGTTTGATTTATAATTCCAGGTTACTGTCACATTTGTTGATTCTATAGTTTCTGCGTCCCAAGCCCTAGCTGTTGTGTGCTTTCAAGGGCATTTCCCAAGGGATCCTTCAGTGCTCCTCCCCGGAGTAGAATCATGTGTGACCTACAGAATTCTGAGATCTCATCTCTCCGCTACCTAAAGATATTCCCTCAACCTTAGGTTGGCATTCCTTTCTTCACTAAAGAAGTGTATAGGAGATAATTAAAACACTAATGTATTTCAAAGAATAAGTTGATAAAAGGATAGAGGAGTAAGAATGACATCAGATTGGTAAATGAAAAATATAGAAAAAAGAATATAGGATAATATTTTCAACATTGAGAGGATAAGTATATTTTCAACCTAAAATCCTTTATTCATTCAGACTCTGATGCACATCAAAGCAGCAAAAAGAACTTGTATGCTTTAAGCACTAGAAAATTAAATTTCCTGTTCCTTTTTACAGGAATCTGAGAATCATTTGTAAAGGAACTAAGCCGGAATAGATAAACTGTGGTCCCAGAAACAGGGTAACCAGCATATAATAAGCCTGAAGAACTGAATAATTATGGAACAAAGAGTGTCTACAGATAGTCCCACAACAGCCCCAGTGATGTTAGTGGGTCAGAGGTCTCTGGTAGAAAATCAAGCAGAAATAAGTGTGCTTCAAAGGAGTTGAAAGTCTTGGTGATGCAAACATTATTGTTTTTCTGAAAAGCACTTCTTTATTACATTTAGCAACACCTGATCCCCTAACCGTAAAACTAGTTTTACTAACAAAGTGGCAAGAAGTGTATTCAACTCAACCAAGCATGTAGCAGAGTCAAAAAAAATTAGCCTGTCTGCTGCACAGTATTAGCAGCAGCATGCAGTGGTAGGTTTTACCTGCCAGACCCAGCCATTTTTCCAGTAAATTCCATATTTAGTTTCTTTATGGCTGAACAGAATTTTATTTTGTATAGGTATGACATTTGGCATTAGCCGTTCATTTTTGATAAGAACATAAGCTGATTACCTATTCTTGATATTGTGAAGGGACAGCAATAGACAGGTAAAGGAATCTCTGTTGCAGGATATATAGATCCCTTTACATATTTTCACAGCAGTGGAAGTGCTGGGTCATGTGTTAGGTCTATTTTTAACTTGTTGAGAAGGATTCATCGTTTCCTTGTGGCTATACCAGTTGAACTCCAACAGCAGTGAATAACAGCCATACCTTTCCCATATCATTACCAATGTGTGATACATTTTGTGTTTTATTTTGGATAGTAACCATTTTGATTGTAGTGAGAGTATTTATTATTGACGCCTTTCAAGCATTAACCCATATCTGAAGTCCTGCTGGCAAACATTTTGTGTTGTCCTATTGGCTGTTTATTCTATTCACAGATTCATTGGTGATACAGAACCACCTTAATCTCATCCTATTCCATTAGTTAAATCAGGATTATTTCCTTTGCTATTTGAGTCCTATTAACAACATCATTGTCTGCGGTGGTATCTTGAAGTATTTTAAGTATGATTTCTTTCATTAATTTCAGTATTTCAGGCTTTAAATAAAGATATTTGGTTCAGAATTAATACCTCTGCAGAGCAGTGGTTCTCAACCTTCCTAATGCTCTGACCTTTTAACCTCTAAAACATACAATCATTTTTGTTGCTACTTCACAACAGTAATTTTGCTACTGCTATGAATCCCAAAGTATCTGAGAAGAGACACCCATGAAATGGTCAATTGACAACCCCCCTAAAGGGGTTGTCACTCACAGTTTGAGAACTGCTGCTGTGACCGATTGCATGCGATTTCATTTTCTGCAAATGAATAGGCAGGTCTTTCCAGTGCCTTCTGATGAGTGAGCTCTCCTCCCCAACACCCCAGTATTTATTCCTGTTTCTGTTCCGGACCAACTTTATTTGTGTCACTATGGTTCTGTAGTGTGATTTGAAGTCAGGTTTTAGGATATCTCCAACATCATTCTATCTGTTTAGGGAGGCTTTGGTTATTTCAGTATTTTATATTTACACACGAATAATAGGATTTGTTCTTCTACTTTGAGGAATGTCACTGGAATCTAGATGACTCTAGTATTGTACCCTACTCTTGCATTACATTTGTGATACAGTAATTTTTGAAATATTGACTCTGTCAGTCTACAGAAAGTATTGCCATCATCAACTGACTAAGTCGATTAAATTTTTATAGTAGTCTTAGTGTTTTTGTTATAAAGGACTTTCCATTTCTTGGTTAGATTTATTCCTAGGTACTTTATTTTTAAGGTATTGAATGGTATATTTTTTCTCAGTTCTTTCTCAAGAAGTTTGTAACTTTGTACAAAATAGCTAGCTTTTCCAGTTTTTCTTTTTATTTGAGATTCTAATATACTTGATTTAAGTATATATATATATATATATAAATTATATTTCTCTGTTCCCTTTCTTCTCTCTAAACACTCATAGATATCCTCCATACTATCATTCAAATTGTTTTGTATCTTCCATTTTTATTGAGTCCATCAGATTCTTTAAACATAAGATTATGTCATTAGTAAATCAGCAAGCAATTTGACCTTTCCCTTTGTGTCATTCCTGTGTATTTCTCTTGTGTTATTGTCATAGCATAATTTCCCATAATACATAGAATGAGGATGGAAAGAATGGGCTTCCTAGGCTCAATACACTGGTTTAGAGGAAATGATTTTAGTCTTTACCACTTAGTATAATGGGAGCTACCTGTTTGTCATATATAAACTTTATTATGTTCAGATATATTTTTCAAATATATCTGGTTTTTGTCATGAAGTGATGCTTAACTTTATTAAATGATTTTTTGAATGTATTGATATGAGCAGGTATTTCTGTCTTTAAGTCTATTTCATCTTATTTACATTATGGATTTGAATTTATTCTGCTCTCTTTGAATGTTTGGACAAAAATAAGTTGGCTGTGATGTACTATTGTGGTTTTAATTCAGTGCACATTGAAAAAAAATTAAACCTATGTCTATAAGAGTAATTTATTTGTGGTCTACGTCTTTTCTTATACCATTTCTTATGTAGACAATTGAGAATGTTCATGTGTGCAAAGAAGACCAAGTTGGTTTCCTAGGCAATGTCTTGTGATCCCCTTTAGCTCAGCTCTGCCAATCAGAGGGAAGGGGGATTAATTCTCTGAATGGATGTCTCACTGGTGATTTTCCTACATGAATCTTTATGTACCATATGAAAGCCTGGTGTTAATGAAGGCCAGAAGAAAACACTGGATCCCATGCAACTAGAGGTCCAGACAGTTGTGAGCTGCTATGTGAGTACTGGTAATAGAATGTGGATCCTCTGGAAGAGCATCCTGTTCTCTTAGTTTGTTTTCCATTTCTTTAACTCCAGACCATAAATCTTCTATATATTTTCATATTCTCTTTTCTCCCAGCTGCTCACTGTATTTGCTTTGCGTAGTCATGTCCATCCCTTTCTGATTCACCTGCAATCATTCCTCATGCAGTTCAGTGGGAGAGAAAGCTAAAATTGATCAGCATAATGGCGATGGCACTTGAGGCCCTGAGGCTGACAGCATTGGTGCCTGCCATCATTCAGTCAGAGTCCACTCATGGGAGAAGTTTTTTCTCAACTGACTGATAGGAGCATCATTTGGCAGTGGTGCTGAATCCCTAGTCTTCTTTCTTTTAACATTCAAATGAAGCTTTCCATCAGCAATCCTACCAAGAAACTCATGGGAACATTTTAATAAGAAATTTATAGCACAGAGAGGAGGGGGAGGGAGGGAGGGAGGGAGAGAGGGAGTGAGAGAGAGAGAGAGAGAGAGAGAGAGAGAGAGAGAGAGAGATCAAAAAATTCATACCACAATGGGTGTATTTCTTAGTTCAGCATTCAACATTATTAGAAAAACCACCATGGAAACAAAATAAATGTTTCTAAAGAAGAACAGATTCATTAATATATTGGATAGAATATAAAAGCTTCAAGGCAAATACTAGTAAAATCTTACAATAGGAAGTTGATTACTGATGTCTAATCAATTTAAAAAGATGCCATAGTATGTTAGTTACTTTTTGCTGCTGAAATTGCTTTAGCATAATATCATTCAGAAGTATGTTAAGATCATATTTATTTATTTAGTTAGTTAGTTATGATCTATCTAGGGTGTGTTTACATGTATGGTCTGTGGCAATTTTGAGTACCATGTATGTAAAGACCACCTTGCATATCAATCTTGACTTCTGCCTTATTTGAGATGGGGATTCTTATTGGCCAGTGTATATTTTTTTAGTAGCTGGCCAGTAAGCCTTCAGGCATTTTCTTGTCTCTACCTTCTATCTTGCTCCAGGAGTACTTTGATTACAGGAAAAACACTGTTGCACCATATAGGCTCCACAGATATAAAATTTGGTATTCTATACTGTATATTATACACATACTGATATTTGGTGGTAAACACGTCACCCATTAGGCCATCTCTCCAGCCATTAGGACAGATGTATTTGGGTTCGTGCTTTCAGAAGTTTTAGTCTTTTGTGACAGGGAAGCATGGCAGCAGGAGCAGCTCAGTCCAAGCTGGTGGAGGTGAACGGTACCTGGGCATACGCGAGCACAGCTGTCAAGGGAAGAGTGAATGGCCTAGAGAAGGTGGGCTGAGCTGTTACACTCAAAGGAGTGTCTGCAGTGATCCCCCTCTGCCAGGGCCCATTTCTCAGAGGTCCTTCAGCTACCCAGACATACAGCATTGGCTGAGTATCAAGTGTCCAAACACATTAATGGATAGAGAGCATTTTATATTCAACTATATTTACATTTCTTATCCTATAGAGATAGTCACTGAACAACTCACTTTGATTTTGAGCTTCTTTGAACGCCTAACTTATTTGCCTTGTATGTCCATAGAAAGCCATAGAGATAAAAATATCTATTAATTTTTAATTCTCACTTTAGAAAACTTATTTTTAATATTGCTTTGTCCATTTGGCATAGAATAATTATTAAATGTATAACCATTTTCTTATATATCTAATTACTGAAAATATCTCAGTCATACTAGCTAGCTAGCCACTTGATGTTTTCTGTTACTTTTTTTCTGGGGAAAAGATTTATAAATATAGTTGCTTTCACTATGACATGCTTTGGAGTATTAATTCCAAATTTCCTTTTTAAAAAAGTAACTTTTGCTTCCTTTTAGTGCTCTGGTTTATTTTCCTCCAGCTCATATGGTAAATTAATTGGAATCTTCTTAAGAATCGTTACTCTGCTCTCATTAAGAATACCCTTTTGAGATAAAATTATGTTGAAAATAAAATGGTTCTTGAGATCTAATTTATCTGCAGTTAACAGCAATCTGAAGGCTAATTTATCTAATGATGAGCAGCATAAATCTCAAGGTCACAAATGGTGATGTGTGACTAATATTTTTTATGTTGTATTTCTGAATATCCTAGTAAAAGGCAGAAACATGCAACCCACATGATGTGTCATTACAAATCTATTGCAGGTTTTTGTTTTAAAAGATCTCCTGTAAGCCTGATACAGCTGTCTCCTGAGAGGCTCTTCCAGAGCCTGACAGAGGCGGATGCTCACAGCCAACTACTGGACTGAGAACGGAGATCCCAGTGGAGTAGTTAGAGAAAGAACGGAAGGAGCTGAAGGGGTTTGCAACCCATAGAAAGGACAATATCAACTAACCGGACCCTAACAGAACTCCCAGGGACTAAATTCCCAACCAAAGCATACACATGGACAGACCCATAGCTCCAACTGCATATGTAACAGAGGTTGGCCTTGTTGGGATTAGTGGGAAGAAAGGCCCTTGATCCTGTGAAGGCTCTTTTCCCCAGTGTAGGAGAATGTCAGGGCAGGGAGGCAGGAGGGAGTGGTGGGTGCGGGAGCACCATCATAGAAGCAAGGAGATGGGGATTGGTTATGGGGTTTCTGGAGAGGAAACCAGGAAAGGGGATAACAATTAAAATGTAAATAAAGAAAATGCCCAATAAGCGAAAGAAAGAAAGAAAGGAAGGAAAAAAGAAAGAAAGAAAGGAAGAAAGAAAGAAAGGAAGGAAGGAAGAAAGAAAGAAAGAAAGGAAGGAAGGAAGAAAACCTAAAAAAAAAGAAGAAGTGCTTTTGTAGAAAACATTTTAAATGCCTAATGGTTTACTTGAGTCTATATGAAATGCTCCCATGGTTGGTCATTGTGAGTTTGTACTTCTACATTTGAAAGCTAGATATTACTTAGGCAGAGACTAATTTATATATGATTTGACATCCAATCATCTCACTTTTGACGATTCAAATATAATTATATTTCCCCTTGTTAGTGGAGAAATATCATTTTAATTAGAAAAATCACTATTACATTTATAAAGATACATTATTGCCATTATTTTAAGGTTTTTGGTCACATAAAGCTGGGTCCACTGATATATGTTTGAAATTGTGGTTAAGTTAACCATGGGTTAGCATACTAAATAGCATATGAAATGAGAAGCCTAAGCTCCGTAGCCTCTGCAAAGCTGTGTATTGGAGGGATAGCATTACAAAACCCTCCAGAGAGCTGTGCCCATTGGAGAGAATTATAAATCCTGAGTAATGTTGGTAACGGAGCAGGTGTCCTAAGGGACAGAACATGCAAATCTGTACACAAAGCTTCCTCAGGGTTATGGCATGCCAAAAGGAAGCTTGGAATTATACTATCAGATTACACAGAAATTTCTTTCATCATTGCAAATGATTTTAATTTAGATAAACTTAAGGCATTATATGAACTAGAAAATCAATTTAGGATAATCACTTGATTTTTGAACAACTATGTAATTCTTATTGATATGAGAAAAATACTTTCAAAGCTAAATGGGATACATTCTTTTAATAAAATCATGATTGGCAATACATAAAAATATGTTGGATCCTAGAATAATCTCAAAACAGATTAGATAAATAGTTATCTTAATCAAAATAAGGATTCTATTATGTACTCTTTGTACTCTTTCAACAAGGTAACTGTTTAGAAAACAATCTACTCCCCATTCCATGGACAGTCCCATAGCTCCAGCTGCATATGTAGCAGAGGATGACCTTGCTGGGATCAGTGGTCCTGTGAAGGCTATTTTCCACAGTGTACGGGAATATCAGGGTAGTGAGGCAGGAGAGAGTGGGTAGGGTGCAAGCCTAGAACAACCACCAATCAGGAGCTCACTGGCAGACTACAAATGACTTCTACACAGTGCTATGACCCAAAGGCGGGGGATAGCACCCTTTGAGACCACTTCTGAGATGACCCCAAACACCCAGAGCCTCAGGTGCTTTCTAAGATGAGCAATTAAGTGTTGTAGAGATGGAAGAGAAAGAAAGTAGAAAGCTGAAGAGAGGCAGAACTGGAGAATCAAGAGTGATGAGGGACCACCTGATGTGAGTATCCAGCAATGCCACCCAAGGTCATAATAAGGTTCTGGCTTGTGCTGCACCAAGGACCATGTCTGGGTCGATGGCCCTGCAGCAGGAGCAGGAGGGGAGTTGGAAGGGGTGGTCTCTTACCAGGAAAGGTTTGGCAGATATCTCTACTCTGGGCTGCTATAAAGAACTTGGCCCACTGTGCATCCTGGGAGAGCTGACCCTAAAGACATTAGAGCAGAACTGGCCCTCCCTCTTGTCATTTATGGCACTGAATGAGCTAGCTCGGAAGTTCTGGAAAGCCCACTCTGGTGTGGCTGTGGAAGAGTTGGTGAGATGGCCAATTTGGCTACTACCAAAGCCAGATCCAGGTGATTGAGTTAGCCTACTCTAACATCTACTCCATTGATGAACTACTGGAACATATGAGGGGGTCCTACAGATCCTAAACCTCAGTGTCTCCATGACACATCAGAACAATAGGATTCCTTGGAGGAGTCCTTGTGAGGATCCATCATTGGTAGTGTAGTAGAAGTCAGAGGAGTAGAACCAGACTAATGACTCATTGTAACAAATATCCGCAAACAAAAAAGTGTGGAAAACAGAGTATACCGTGGAACGCACTGTTAAACAGTACAGCTTCCAGGGCAAGATTTTTTTACTTTTATGGGGGAAGTTGCAAGGGAAGAGAGCAGGTTCTCAGGGTTGGGGAGATGAGTGAGATTGGAGTGAATACTGTAAAATTCACAAAGAAATAATAAAAAGGTTAAATTAAAAAAAACAGTAAAATGGTTTTTCTGCCACTTAATGAGTTTGGGGTATGTAATTTGGAGCATTAGATAAGATATTAAAAGTGAAGCATTATGCTCTGGTAATTGTCTAGTGAAGTTCTTTTGTCTTTGACCCAGGTCTCACTTACATACCTTTGAACTTCAGCCACCCCCCGCCCCCCACCCCAACTATCTGTGTACTGGTATTGCAGATCTATATCACCACACACAGCTAAGAGACATGTCTGTATCACCATACCCAGCTAACAGGGTTGTTTTCATCCTTTTGAAAAAATTCTAAATAATATTTAATCTTACAGAGTAAATTATGTTACAGAAAATTTAATGAATACCACATCAATACTTCAGTGTGACATACAAAACCTAAACAATATATGGTGTACTTGAAATATTATATAAAAATACAATCCAATACAATTATAGATTATGATTTAATGTAGATAGTAATATATGTAAATACTAATTTTATACCATCATTAAAATTTAATAAAGAAAAGTTTGAATAAAGGTACTCTGCATAAGTGGACAGAATACATTATTAAGTGGCGATCTTTTTGCTAGGTGTAGGGTAATTCTCCATGAGATATTGACCAGGGAGTTACCAGAAACTGCCCAAAACGTTGCAGGCTATCACCATTGCTCTAGCTGTCCATCAGAACTAGAGGGTAAGAACCTATTGTTGGAGGGACCAGCACCTTAACTGCAGGGCTTAAAGAAAACCACTTGTGACTGAGTTAGATGATTCCTTCTTTCTGGATAGTTTTCACAGTGCCAGGAGATGTTGTTCCAGCTGCTTTGAAATAAAAGTCATCAATAGTTTTACTCATTTGTGAACTTTGTGGGTTACAATAACTTGCCAAGCAAAACACGGCCACTGATGCAGTAATGACATGGGTACCATGGTGATAACCAGCTTCTGTCTGATTGGATTTGAGGTTCACTCCACAAAAAGGAACTTGTGCCTGGTATTTTGACCTAGGTCAAGAGCAGGTCTGTGAAATTATAGACTCTAACTGCTTTTGTGTGGCTAAATGGATATGTTTTCCAACTGTCTTCTAAATATTTTTAAACCTATACACAGCTACTCATAAAAGAAGCTTAGTTTTTCAATGATCAGAGACCAATTAAGAGTCATATAACCGGTCCAATTACTGAGAAAACTTGATGTTCATGGGTTTATTTCTCAGCAAGGCATTTAATTTACTCTCTCTGCATCTTGGGGAATATTGTAGAAGAGAAGACTGAAAGATGAGGAGGACTTGTGTGACATAGTGTCTTCTGTATTAGGTGGGGCAACTTCAATCATAAATTTACATCATCTGTTGTAAAATGCACAGGTCCATTACAAGATTCTGCACATCTGGTATTTCTCCTCCTTGGAGGAGAAGTTTCCAAGGCGTCACTCTACCCCGAAGGACTATTGACATTTAATTATCAGCAGGCACAGTGGTTTTATTTTCTTCAGTTGTATAGTCACTCACTTATAAGTGGCATGTGCTCCAGCAAATAACCCTAACTCACGTTTCACATTCATTCAAAGAACCCTACTAACACTTACTGGGTCATAAAAAGGGAGTGGAATAAGACTTTAAAATAAGAGAGGCGCTTCTTGAAAAGAAGGGTTCCAGTGGAAGCCCATCGTTTAACTACAAATATCTATTAAAAGCAGATCTTCATTGTATTATTTTACTAATTTAATAATACTTCAAGACCAGAAAAATCTATCCTGCCAAGGAATGATGACAAATGAATAGAAGAAAAGATTCATTCAGTCCTTTTCCTCAGTAATTCTTGCTGCTATTTTGTTTGGAAAGCAAACCAAAAAGATTTATTCTCACTCATGTTTATAAGATTTAAATCTCCAAAATAAACTTATATTTCGTATAAGTGCTATTTATAAACCATTTGAAAGCTAGACATGCTCATCCTTGTCTTAAAGTCAGACATTGCTGTCAGTGTTTTATTAACTTTTGCCCACCACTGTGCCCTTCTCTGCTCTGTGTATTCCACACTTGTAAAAAGCAGAGTGTTTAATGTGCTGGTCAGATAGTATTGAGTTCATATTCTCAAAGGAGAGAAAATGTCCTGTTTAATTTACATGCATACATGATGGTAGGTATATTAAGATTTTTTTTTTCAATTCACAAAGACTCCAATTCTCTATCAAAGATGACATCCCTAGTTTCATCCTATGAACTTGCTCACATTAAACGCTTGGGTGAAGAAGATAAAAGGGCCACTATTTCACAACTGTGCCACCGGGAATTGTGGTGAGAAATAGTTTTTCAAAGACACGATGACAGATGCCATTAAAAGGCACAAGCTGTTAAATCTAGAGCCTCATATGTGCTTTGTTCTTGATTTCTAAATTTATCCCAGGTTGTTTTCAGAACTTAAAAACACAACCATGGGAGGCTTGTGATTAGAGAAAGTTTTTGAAGTTCACAATAAGAACAGCTGATCCAAAGACCAGGATGAATTTTGAAAAAAGTTTGAAGTAAATGCAAAATAGTGATTGCCATATTTTTTGGCAAATGGCAAGAAAAACTGTCAGAGACTTCTTGCAGGTGTCAAGTATCATTAAGGTTTTATATATTTTTCAGAATCAATGTATCAATTGTCCCTCTTATTGTAGAGATAAAGCTACATGATTACTTGAAATGAAATAGTATTAGGTTGGAGAAATATAACCTAAAAGTAACTTCTGGACAATTGTTCAAGGGTCAGTGTATAAGATCATATTAATGTGTTATACAGAGTAACCACACACAGTTATAAAATTCTCTACATGAAATTGATTAAAAATGTGCTTACCACTATTCTTTTAATCAAGGTAAGAATGTGTGATCTACCACCATATTAGTTTTAAGTCATAATTGTACTAACATGGTGTCCTTCAGAAAAATCGCTATAATTTAGCCTTGTTCCATATTAATTCTTTTTTTTAAATTGGATATTTTTATTTACATTTCAAATGTTATCCCCTTTCCTGGTTTCCCATCCCTAAACCCTCTATTGTCTTCCCCCTCCCTCTTCTTCTAGGAGGGTGTTCTCCGACCCAATCACCCACCCTTTCCCACCTCCCACATGGGGAAGGGGGTCCAGCCTTGGCAGAACCAAGGGCTTCTCCTCTCATTGGTGCTCAACAAGGCCATCCTTTTCTATATATGCAACTAGAGCCATGGGTCTGTACATGTGTACTCTTTGGGTGGTGGTTTAGTCCCTGGGAGCGCTGGTTGGTTGGTATTGTTGTTCTTCTGGGGTTGCAAACACCTTCAGCTCCTCCTTATTTCTCTGCCCCAACTGCCGGCAACTCTCTAACTCCAGAATTTATGAATACATCCTATGCATCTCAGAACTAGGACAAGCTATTTGTTCATTTACAAATTGCTTCTCTCACATAGGATCAGTCTCAGTGTCCTCTAGGTTTAATTTTTCTGTCAATTAGGAAACAACAACAACAACAATAATATGTGGTGATAGGTATATGGGTTTCAGGTATCATCAACAGTGTAGTAGTGAACAAGAAACAGCAGATAACTTCATTAGATGAAATCTTTTCTTCAGGGATTATTTTGGGTATCTGGGACTTATGTTTTTCCATATGGAACCGAAAATTTGCACCTATCAAGATCTGTGCAAAATTATGATGGAATTTTGATGGGGATTGTCTTGAATTTGTAGATTGCTTTTGGTAAGGTGGCCATTTTTACTATATTAATCATACTGGTTCATGAACATGATAGATCTTTCCCTCTTTTGACTGATATCATCTTCAATTTCTTTCTTTAATGTCTTTCACCTGATTGATTAGAGTTACCCTAAGGTATTTTATATTATTTGATGCTATTATTTTCCTAATTTCTTTCTCAGTTTGTTTGTCATTTGTATATAGGAGGGGTATTGATTTTTGTGGGTTAATTTTGTATCCAGCTACTTTGCTAAAAGTGTTTATAAGCTAAATAAATTCCTTGTGGAATTTTTAGGATTACTTATGTATAATAACATAATCTTCAAAACCTGTAGGAGGGTGCTTTTACTTCTTAATTTCCAATATCATTACCTTGATCTCCTTCATTTGTCTTATTGCTCTAAATAAGCCTTCAAGTATTTGAAAATTTATAGATAAATCAGGTAACTTTATCTTGTTACAGACTTTTATAGAATTGATTTGTGTTTTTCTCCATTAAACTTTTCTTTAGCTATTGTATCTCTCCAGAACTTTTATTTAGAAGAGATCTTGGAATTTTATCAAAGGACCTTTTGCATATCATGAGTTGATTATGTGGTTTTTGTCTTTGGGTATGTTTATATGGTGGGTTATACTTATCATTTTATGTATGCTTATCCATCCCTGAATCTCTGGGAGGAAAACTAATTGACTATTGTGAAGGATCATTTTGATATGTTTACCATTCAGTCTACAAATAAGTTCTTGATAATTTTCACAGATGTTGTTCATAAGAGAAATTGGTCTATAATTCTTTCTTTGTTCTGTCTTTATGTGATTTTCCCATCAGTGTGATCGTGACCTCATAAAATAGACTGGGCAGTGTTTCTTCTGTTTCTATTTTGCGGAATAATCTGAGGAGTAATGCATTTTAAGTCTTCTTTGAAAGTCTGTTACAGGTTCTTTGCTAACACCTTCTGACCCTAGGTTATTTTGTTTGCTTGTTTGGTTGGTTGGTTAGGGTAATTTTTTTATTTTTTATCATTTTTCTTTTATTGAGAGGCATTTATAATTGCTTCTATTTCATAGGTGTTACGGGTATATTAAAATTGCTTATCATTTTTGAGTTAACTTTGGCACAAAATATATATCAAAGAATTTATCCATTTGTTTTAGTTTTGCACTTTGTAAATGTGTCCTTGTTCTCTGTATTTCTTATGTCAGTTTATTATCTCTCTTTACTGCTATGGTTGTCAACTAGTGTTTTCTCTCTCGGGCTTGTAGTTAATTTGGACAAGCATATTTGAGTCTTACTAATTTTTAATTCAGAGAATCAGATATTTGTTCCAATTCTCAGTTTTGTTGTTTCTTTGTATGTATTTTATTAATTCCAGAACTGGGATTATTTCTTCTCTCTTAGAAATTAGTTCCTTTTGTTCTATATACTTTCAGAATTATGTTAAGTTCATAGTATGAAATCTCTCAGTATTTTGTTTCAAGTTTATTTAATCTTTTTACACTACAGATTTTTAATTACCACTCCCAGTCTATCCTCTGACTGTTCCACATCTTGAACCTCCTCCAACTATCTCCAAGAGAATATTCACAACCCTCATGCCCCACCCCACCAGATCTCCCCATGCCCTGTGGCCTCCAGTCTCTTGAGTGTTAGATGCATCTTCTCTGCCTGAACCCAGATCCGGAAGTCCTCTGCTGTATATGTGTTTGGGACCTCATCTTAGCTGGTTTATGATGCTTGGTTGGTGGTGGTCAAGTGTCTGAAAGAGCGGGAGTCCAGGTTAATTCAGACTGTTGGTCCTTCTACAGGATATCCCTCTTCCTCAGCCTCTTCCAGCTTTTCCTTAATTCAACCGCAGGGGTACCCAGTTTCTGTTCATTGTTGGGTATCAATATCTTCATGTGACTCTTCCAGCTGCTTGTTGTGACTTTCGTGGGGCAGTTATGAAAGCCCCCTTTGTGTGAGCACTCTATAGCCTCAGTAATACTGTTAAGCCTTGGGGCCTCCCCCTTGAGCGGGATCCCACTTTAGGCCTGTTGCTGGACCTCCTTTTCCTCAGTCTCATTTTGTTCCTGCAGTTCTTCCAGACTGGAAAAATTATGGCTCAGAGTTTTTGACTATGGGATGGCAACTCTATCCCTCACTTGATGCCCTGTCTTTATGCATGAGGTAGACTCTACAAGTTCCTTTTCCCAACTGTAGGGCATTTTATCTAAGGTCTCTACCTTTGAGTCCTGAGAATCTCTCACCTTCCAGGTTTCTGGTACATTCTGGAGGGCCCCCTATGTTCTGCCTCCTGAGTTTGCCTGTTTCCTTTCTTTCTGCTGGTCCTTAAGGCTTCAGTCATTTTTCCTCACCCAATACCTGATCATGTTCACCTCTACTCCTCCCTGTCCCCTTTCCCACCATGGCCCCTCCCTCTGCCTTCCTGCGATTGCTTTCTTCTTCCTACCAAGTGGGATTAAGTTATCCTCACTTGGGCCCTTCAGGTGGTTAAGCTTTTTGAATTCTATATACTTTAACCTTGGTATTCTGTACTTTCTTTGGTTAATAACCATATATTAGTGAGTACATACCAAGCATGTCCTTTTGGGTCTGAGTTACCTTACACAGGATGATGTTTTTCTAGTTCTATCCTTTTGCCTGCAAAACTCAGGTTGTCCTCATTCTTAATAGCCAAGTAGTATTCCACTGTGAAAATGAACCATGTTTCCTATATCTATTTTACTGTTGTGGGACATCTGGATTGTTTCCAGCTTCTGGCCTTCACAAACAAGGACTCTATGAACATAGTGGAGAATGCACCCCTGTGGTATGGTGGAGCATCTTTTGGATACATGCCAAAGACTAATATAGCTGGATCTTCAGGTATATTTATTTCCAATTTTCTAAGGAATCTCCAAATTGATTTATAGAGGGGTTTTACCTTTTTGTAACCCTACCATCAATGGAGGACTGTTCCTCTTTCTCCACATCCTTGACAAAATATGCTGTCACCTGAGGTTTCTCGATCTTAACCATTCTGATTGGTGTAAGTTGGAATCTCTGAGTCACTTTGATTTGCATGTCACTGAGGACTTTGAACTTTTCTTTCAGTGTTTCTCTGCCATTTGAGATCCCTCTGTTGTGAATTCTCTGTTTAGTTCTATACCCCAATAATTTTGGGTTGTATTTTTTTTCATTATATATTTTTGTCTTCTTTGTCAAAGTTCAAGTGCTCTCTAGCATAGCTTGAGGTTAGGGATGGTGATTCCCCCAGCAGTTCTTTTATTGTTGAGAATTGTTTTCACTATTCTGTGTTTTTTGCCTTACCGGATGAATTTGAGGATTGCTCTTTCCATGTCTTTGAAGATTTGTGTATTGATGGGGATTGCATTGAACTTGTAAATTTCCTTTGGTAGAATGGCCATTTTTACTATGTTAATTCTGCCAATCCATGAGCATGGGATATCTCTCGATTTTCTGAGATTTTCTTTGATTTCTTTTTTGAGAGACTTGAAATTATTGTCATACAGAACATTCATTTGTGGGGTTAAAGTTGCTCCAAAATATTTTATATTATTTTTGTCTATTAAGAAGGGAGTTATTTCCCTAATTTCTGTCTTAGCCTGCTTAACATTTGTATAAAGGAAGGCTCATCTATTTGAATTACTTTTATATCAAGCCACTTTGCTGAAGTTGTTTGTCAGCTGTAGAAGTTCTCTGGTAGAATATTTGGTTTCCCTTATATATACAATCTTATCATTTGCAAATAGTGATACTTTACATCTTCTTTGCCAAATTGTAGCCCCTTGATCTCTTTTTGTTATCTTATTTTTCTAGCTAGAATTACAAGTACTATATTGAATAGCTATGTGGAGAATGGTCATCCTTGTCCCTGATTTTAGTGAGATTGCTTCAAGTATTCTCCATTTAATTTGATGATGTCCATTGGTTTGCAGTAAATTGCTTCTTTATGTTCAGGTATGGGCCTTGAATTTCTGATATGGACAATATGTTTAACAAGACTGGGTGTTGCATTTTGTCAAATACTTTTTAAGCATCTAAGGAGTTGATCATGTGGTTGTTTTCTTTTAGTTTTTATTTAAATAGTGGATTAGGTTAATGGGTTTTCATATATTGGAGCAACCTTGAGTCCCTGGGATCAAGCATATTTGATCACAGTGAAAGATGGTTTTGATGTGTGCTTAGATTCAGTTTGCAAGAATTTTATGGAGTATTTTTGCATCAATATTCATAAGCGAAATTGGTTTGAAGTTCTCTTTTTTTGTTGAATCCTTGTGTGGTTTTGGTATCAGAGTAATTGTTCATGGGATTATTTCAATCTTTTTGTATATGTTGAGGGTTGTTTGGTGACCAAGTATATGCTTGATTCATGAGGTGCTAAGAAGTTGTATTCTTTTGTTTTGGGGTGAAATGTTCTGTAGATATTTGATAAATCCATTTGATTGTTAACCTCTATTAGATTCACTGTGTCTGTTTCTGCTTCAGTGACCTGTCCATTGATGATAATGGGGTGTTGAAGTCTCCAACTATTGTTGTGTGGGGTTCAATGCATATTTTGAGCTTTAGTAAAGTTTCTTTTATGAATGTGGGTGCCCTTTCATTTGGGAATAAATGTTCAGAATTGAGACTTTCTCTTGGTAGATTTTTCCTTTGATTAATATGTAGTGTTCTTCTTCAACATGCATGGTAACTTTTGATTGAAAGTCTATTTTATTGGATATTGGATGGTAACTCCAGCTTGTTTCTTGGGACCATTTGCTAGGAAGAACTTTTTCTGTCTTTTTTTCTGAGATAGTGTCTGTCTTTTTTATTGAGGTATGTTTCTTGTGTGCAACAAAATGCTGCCTCACTTTTACATATCCAGTTTGTTAGCTTTTATCTTTTTATAGGTGAGTTGAGTCCATTAATATTGAGAGATATTAAAGACAGATGACTGTTGGTTTCTATTATATTTGTTTTTGTAGGTGGTTTTATGTGCTTGTGGTTCTCTTCTTTTGACTTTGTTTTTTTTTTTTTCTTTTCTTTTTTTCAGAGCTGGGGACCGAACCCAGGGCCTTGCTCTTGCTAGGCAAGCGCTCTACCACTGAGCTAAATCCCCAACCCCTTGATTTTGTTTTGACATGCTTACTATCTTGTCTTCTCTTTGGTGTAGGTATCTTCCTTGTGTTGAAGTTTTCCTTCTCCCATCTTTCCCGTGTAGGGCTAGATTGGTAAATAGATACTGTTTGAATTTTGTTTTATTCTGCAATATATTGGTTTCTCCATCTATGATGGTTGAGGAGTTTTGTTGGGTATAGTAACCTAGGCTGGCATTTGTGTTCTCTTAGAGTCTGCATGACCTCTGACCAGGCTTTTCTGGCTTTCATTGTCTCTGTTGAGAAGTCTGTTATAGCTCTGATAAGTCTACCTTTGTGTGTTACTTGGCCTCTTTGCCTAGCTGCTTTTAATATTGTTTCCTTGTTCTGTGCCTTTAGTGTTTTGATTATTACGTGATGAGAGGATTTTCTTTTCTCATCTCTTTTGTGGTGTTCTATAGACATCTTGTACCTTTATGACCTTCTATCTATATTGTAAAGTTCATTTTCTATGATTTTGTTGAAGATGTTTTGAGCTGGGAATCTTAATTCTACTCTATTCTAAATATTCTTAGATTTGGTGTTTTCATTGTGTCTTGAATTTCCTGGATGTTTTTGGTTAGTAGTTTTTTATATTTTGAATTCTCTCTGACAGTTGTGTCAATCTCTTCTACAATATCTTCTATATCTGAGATTCTCTCTGTCTCTTGTATTCTCTTGATGATACTCACATCTGTAATTCCTGACCCCTTTCTTAAGTTTTCATTTCCAGGTTTTCTTCATTTGTATTTTCTTTATTGTTTCTATTTCCATTTTTAGGTCATGGACTGCTTCATTCAATTCCTTCCCCTATTGGATTGTGTTTTGGGTTTTTTGTTTGTTTGTTTGTTTTGTTTTATTTCTATGTAAGCACTTAATACTATAAACTTGCTTTGGAAAACTGCCTTCATTGTGTACCATATGTTTGGGTGTGCTATGTATTTACTTCTGGAAATTTTTCCATTTCAGTCTTGATCTCTTTTTCATTCTGTAGTTGGGTATTCAGTTTCAATGAGTTTATATATGTTCTGCTTTTTAAACTTTTGGTTTTTAATCATAAATATATGATTTGAGGTATAGTAGTATTTCTTTTACAGGTATGAGTATTATTGGGTTTCACGCATATATTTCAAATTTTGCAATGTCCTCTTGGTTGATTTATTTTTCTTTGATGAATATGTAGTGGCCTTCCCTATCTCTTTTGTAAAGTTTTCCTTTGAATTCTAATTTTTTTAAATATTAACATAGTTATATCAGCTTGCTTCTTACCTGTGCTTGGAATATATTTTTCCATCTTTTACATGGAGGTAATATGTATACTTGAGGTGTGTGTTTCTAAGATATAGCAGAGAGATGGATCATCTTTTAACATTTATTCTGCTAATAAGTGTCTTGATTGGGGAACTGAGACCAAAGTTGCTGAGATATATCAATGACCAGTGTTTCTTGAATCCAACTATTTTGATATTATAGTATGAATGTGTGTGGGTATGTGGGAGGGCATACATGTGCACATATTTCCTCATTTTGTTAGCGAATTTGAAATTAATTCCTTTAGTTTACTTGTATGTGATTAAATACTTTAGGTTGAATTTTTCATTTTAGTACCTTTGCTAGGGCTAAAATTATAGATGGGTATGTTTAAATTTTGCTTTATATGGTGTACTGAATGATTTTATGTGTCACCTTGATATAGCTGCAGTTATCACAGAGAAAAGAGCCTCAGTTGAGGAAATGCCTCCATGAGACCCAGCTACAAGGCATTTTCTCAACTAGTGATCAAGAGGGAAGACCCAGCCTATTGTGGGTGGTACTGTCCCTGGGCTGGTAGTCTTGATTTCTATAAGAGAGCAAGTTGAACAAACCAGGGGAAGCAAGTCAATAAGTAACATCCCTCTATGGCCTCTGTATTAGCTCCTGCTTCCTGACATGCTTGATTTCCAGTACTGACTTCCTTTGGTGATAAACAGCAATGTGGAAGTGTAAGCTGAATATACCCTTTCCACCTCAACTTCCTTCCTGGTCATGATGTTTGTGTGGGAATAGAAACCCTAACTAAGAGACATGGAATGTTTTCTTTTCTTCATCCATGGATATTGAAAGTTTTGCTGGGTCTAGTAGATTAAGCTGGCATCTATTATCTATTGGCATCTGAAGAACAGGTCATTCTGGCTTTGAGATTCTCCATTTAAAAGTCAGATGTAATTCTAACAGCAATGCCTTGTTATGTTACTTGATCTTTTTCCCCTTATAACTTTTAATATTATTTTTTTTGTAAATTTGAGGTTAGATTATTATGTGCAGAGGGGAATTTCCTTTCTATGAAAGTCATTTGATGTTCTGTCTGCTTTTTTCACCTTAATAGGCATCTGCTTCTTTAGATTAGGGAAATTTTCTTCCATGATTTTGTTGAAAGTATTTGATGGCTCTTGAAGCTGGGATTATTCTCATCCCTCTATTCTTATTGTTATGTCTGGTCTTTACATAGCATCCCAGATATTCTGGATGTTTTGTGACAGGCTTATATTTGAATTTTTTTCATCAAAGAATGCAAGTTTTCTGTCATGTCTTCGGTGCTTCAGAGTCTCTATTGCATCTCTTGTGCTCTGATGGTAAAACTTACCTCTGATATTGCTGTTTGAGTTCTTAAATGTTTAATGTCCAGTTTTTCCCCAGATTGGCTTTTTTATTTCCTCCACTTTCACTATTGTTGTCTTGATCTGTTTCTTTCATTTCCTTCCTACATTTGTATTTTCATAGTTTTCTGTAAGGGCTTTATTCAATTCACCTAAAAGACTTCTAGCTTGTTCATAAAACCTATTTTAAGAACATTTTTTTTCTTGTGGTTCTCTTATATTGGAAAACTCAGAACCTGCGGTGATAAGGCTGTTTGCTCTAGTGGAGACACTTTGTTCTGGTTCTCATTGATTATATTTTTATGCTAGTGGCTAGGCATCTGGGTTTGAAGAGACAGAGATTCTAGGTGCTGATACCTGTTCTTGCATTAGTTGATGATTTTTCCATTGGCTTCTATTTTACTCTGAGATCTTTAAAGGACAGTGGTGCCTATGTATTTCCTTGTATGAAATTCCTCTGAGTGCCTGAAAGATGTGGCATCTGAAGATTCCAGGTAAAATGTATTTCTAGATATATGGGAGCTGACAGTTAGGAATGGATATGGACTGGGGAGACACTGAGGTTATCCAAAGAAGGCAAGAATGCATATTTGTTTTGTCCCTTTGGAAATGAAACCAAAGAGTGAAGAGAGGTTGCAGTAGAGTCTGTGCTACATAGCTGAGGATGAGACCAACCGAGGGAATGGACTGGGAGGAATAGAAGGTAAAAATAGGTAAAGATCTGTAGTTACCCCACATGCTCTGCTAGCTTTAGCAGCCCTTGGGTTCCAAGGGAATTATTTTCTTGAGTTGATGCCTTGGATAAAGCAATGAGTCGTGGTAAGGGAGTTTGAAGGAAAGGTCTATGGGGTCCACCTGACATAATGAAGTAGAAAGAATGATTGGGAAGGGAGACCGGATGCAGCAGGTGGTCTGCTAAAGAGATGACTGGGTATAAGAATGAGTGATTAGTTTTTGAGGAGCTGAAGGAGGGGTGAGGATCTGCAGTAATCTTCAGTAGCTGGAAAAGTTCCTATGTAGTGCCTGCTGGACATGGTGCCTGTGATAAAGCAATGAGTGTGGGGACGGAGGTTAGGTGGGAAAGACCCATGAGATCCACTTTACGTGGGTGGAGAGGAGGTAGGGATCTTGTAGCAGGTGGTATACTACAGAACTCGGGTGAGATGGGTGATCGCATCTGGAGGATGGGAACACAGTTACCGAGCCTGCTTCTCTCACTGGAGTGAACCTCTACTGCCTTGCTCTAATGTCTTCTTTCCGACAATTACTGGAATCTCTTATTATCTTCTTTTAACTTTAGTCCTTTCCAACTATGTATTGTGAATCTCAAATACCACACAAAAAGCAAGATTTATATACATGTCCTTATTTTTGTAAGTATATGAAATCCCCAATTTTGTTCAAAGCAGATCTCAGAGCAGCACAATGCCCTGATTTACCTGCTCATGTTTTCCATCAGAACACAGTCATTCTTAGCCAGGTTACTATAAACAGTACGTCTTTCTTTGTTATTGGTTTAAGTTCTTCTAAGATACACCCCACGGAGCAGGGAATTATATTGCTATTGACATAATACTCTAGTTTATTTAGCATGGCAACATCTATTAATATTTAGCAATTAAAAATCTTCTTTATAACCTAGGGACAATTTGTACAAATTGATCTCAAATATAGTGTTCTTCTAAGCAGCGTTACCTTGAAATATAAACTGCTCACACGTCTTCTGTGAAAAACAAGCATACTGCAACTGCCCTTGCTGATGACATCTGTGCCAGAGTTACAGGGAAGGAGTTTTAGCCAAAGCATGTAACATATCCAATCACCTCTCACCAGGTCCTGTTGCTATGGTCTTATTTGAATGTTATATATTTGCTTACATGTTTGTAACAAGTCTCCTCTTGAGTGTAAAGAATAAATATTTTATGATTTTTCAATCACTTGAGAATGTGTCTCCATAAGAGGCACAGAAAAGCATGTAACAGTGTTGAGTGCAATACAAGAGAAAGCTTGAAAAATTGCATTTCATTCAAAGCTACCAATGCGTTTACTAACTTTTGGTGTTCTGTCATACAGCTCAAAAGGTTTAGGTAGTGACAGGTCTGAGTCTCCATGTCAATGCCAATCCCAGATTCCTGTGTTCCCTTTCTCTTTTTCAGGTCTCTGATGTCAGTGGTTCTCTGGATTCATCTCCAGATACCTTTCATTCTTCTTCCATTGTTCTATGGCCTGGAACGTTAATTTCCCAATATTTTGTTTGTAAAACATATTTGTCTTTCAGATAAGACTACATAGCTAAGGCCACCAGTGAGAATCAACAAAGGGAAAAAGGGAAGTAAGTCCTGGTTCCCTGTGGGGCCTTCTCTGCCTGGTTGAGTCTCACAGACTGTTTTCTTTTGGGGGGTGTGGTTCAACATGTGTCTATTCTTAGGTTTTTCTGTTTTATTGGTGAACTCATAAACATGTTTGATTCCTGTATCTGACTTTCTCATTTGTTTTTAGATACATATTTTACAAAAAGAGTACAATTGCTAAGTTATGTCCCAACTACTAAATTTGATGGTTACATTGGAGACATAACTGATAGATTGCTCAAGGTTAGAGAAGTAAGGAAATTCAACTTATATTGCTTTAAAGGTCCACCTATAATTTGACTTTCCTAGGAATGTAAAACTGACAAGGAAGTGAGAACTGTTTCATGCACATAACATATATGAGCTCTATTTAATAATATGCAAATGAAGAGTCAGAGCAGAATACTATTTAATGAGATAAGGAATATTAAGTGTTTTTTCAATCACCTTTTGATATTCCATTGGTAGCATTAGTTTTAGATATATTAGGAAGTAACCGTAAAGAAATAATGTTAAAATATATGCCTTTGCTCTTTTTTTCTGTTTGATATTTTGTTCTTAAATTTGTTATAGGTTAATCTGAAGAAGAAATTTTCTTCTACAGTCTCAGGTATATGGATTAGTCTGGAAATTATAAAGCTTACTATTTTCAACTATTCTTAGTTGTTCATTCAAATGTTCTGTGTACTGATAATCTATACCAATTAAATTTTCTTTCTTTAGGATTTGTGTGTGTGTGTGTGTGTGTGTGTGTGTGTGTTGTGTGTGTTGTGTGTGTGTGTGTTTGTGTGTGAGTGTGTGTGCTGTGTGTGTGTGTTTGTGTGAACAACACACACAGTGTATTTGTGGAAGTCAAAGGACAAACTGTGAACAGGTTCTTTACTTTCTCTGTGTTTCCCCAGAAAACCAACTCAGGTTATCGTCTGTGGTGGTGAGTTCCACTACCCATTGAACAGTGTCCCAGCCCATTATTTAAAACTAGGTTTCTTTATTTGTGTTGTGGAGCACACATAAAATTCTAGTACTTAAGAGATAGAGTCAAGAAGATCGAAAAGATCATCCATGTTTCTATGGTGGATTTGAAGACAGTGCAAATTACAGAAAACAACAACAAACATGCATAAAAAACAAACAAACAGTAAAACACGTGGGGCTGTTTTTTTTTCTGTTTTCTGTGGGGATAGAATAAGTATTTAGATAGTTTATGGAAACCTGAAGTATCTCAAAAGAGGTTGTTAAATATTACCCTCATTTTCTCTTGAGATTAAAACTAATTGAAAGCTAAGATAGTAAAATAATAGGATAAAAAGGCAATTAATAAAAGTGGCCAGGACACAGAATGTATGGAACTATTAAATGAATAATTTACTTGCTAACACTTTCTGCAGTGTAGATAACAATATTATATAAAGTTAAGCCTTTAAAGCCTAGCTTTCTCTGGATCTAAATGAAGGTCAAAAGAATTAAATTGACATGGAAAAAAAAAAGCATGTACATTTTGTTGAGCTTTATGGGGTGCTAACATTTCAAAGAATCAAATTTAGATTCACAAAATCAGATAGCATCTTAACACTAGTGTTTTTTTTCCGTTTTTTATTTGTTAACTATTACCAACTTTCATAGTCACACTTGTAGTCATTAAAAATTACATGAAAAATAGTATTATTTAACTTTGCTAATAAAAGCTAAAAAATTAATATTTCTTCTTGTTGAGCACACACTCATCATCCTAAGGGGTGACATGGTAAATTGGTTGATGCTTAACATTCTAGATTTTTCGTGTGCATTCATTTTATATGTGATAGCTACTTTCACATAATTGTGCTAATACTCACGTGCATGGATAAGAGTACCAATTCATTTTGTATCTATTTTATGTGCATTGGATCATTTATATGTATTGTTTTGTAATTTGTCTTGTAGAATTAACAATTTGATTGAGAAATTTGGTGATTTATGGAGGGATAAGCCTACAATATCCTTTATGAAGCTTTTCACATTGTAGGGTCCTTGTTCACAGAAAGAAACAATTTGTGCATGCCTGGCACTTAGCCTTTGTACTCTCTCCACAGGAGAGTACTTTGGAAATTGGAAAAACAGTGATGGATTTCTGGCCTCTATGATGAAACCAGCAGTTCAGCCTACTGTCATTGGCATTTAGTGTTCCAGTCAGCAGCTGCAGCAATGACAGCCATTCGGTAAAATTATTTTCTCTTTCGCTAAGTTTACTTTCTTCTTAATCTCTTTCTGTAGGACGAGGTATAATTGTCTTCTTCCCCCACTTACATCTCTATTATTTTCTTTTATAGTCATAGTTATCATTCTGTCCCAGTGTAGTCATTTGAGGCTCTAGCAAAGAAAGCGATAAAGGAAGAAAATAGAAGTTTGAAATTTCGGCTGCTTGCTTCTCTATTGTATTTGTTCATTTTGGTATCACAAGTTTGCCACCACAAAATAGCGCTGATAACAATGTCCAGCCCTTCACTCCATCATAAATGAGAACTCCTGTTGGACATGGCATAGAATCCAGTAAAGAAATGACCACATTTTGAAAGAACTAATAGTTTGGAGTGTGATTATTTGCATACCTAAGTGTGACAAAATAAAATGTACAATCATGGGCTTTTCCCATTTTAGTTCTAATAGGAAACAATTTTTTAAAATTCCTTGTAGACTTTTAGAAATAATTTTGAGCATATGCAAGGGTATACAAATATGCATTCATACTCAAAGGTTTTATACAATTTATACATTCACTTCTAGCTGATACAAACTCAAGGACATATATAAAAGCAAATAACTTAAAATATATTCTTAGCCAGGAGTAGTGACACAGGCCTTTAATCTCAGCTTTTGGAGGGCAGAAGCAGGCAGATCACTGTGAGTTCGAGATTAGCCTTGTCTACATGGATTGTTTTGATGCAACCAGCCCTATAGAGAGAGATAATATCTCAAAAATTATTTTTTTCTTGAGATGACTAGTTTTATGTCACAAACTTGGGTCATTGGAGAGGAAGAAGCCTCGGTTGCACAAAGGCCTTCATTGGTTGCTTAGGGAAGCCTGTAGGCCATTTTCTTGTTTGGGGTTTCATATATAGATCTATTATGTATTTGGGTCAATATAGGATGCTGAGATAGGACTACCATGAGATCAAGACCAGCCAGGTTACAGGTCCTGGGCCAGACTCCCATCAGTCAGATATTGGCAGCTAGGAAGTCATTAAGAATGAGCATCTCCGAAGTAAGAAGCTAAGACTGAAACTACAAGACTTTAATTACTAGTCTAAACAATGAGAACTGGCAATGTGTAGAGACTTGACATTCTAAACTTCCCAAAGGACATACGATTGCTATGTAGCTGAGGCTTTCTGGTTATGACCAAGAGTGTATACCCTTGTCACTGTTGGTATTCTGTCTAAACTCCACACCCACAGCTACCTGGGAACAGCCAGGTATGCTCTGCCCCAAAGTTGCCTGGCAACAGCCAGCTGTGCCTGACACTATAAAAGGGGCTGCTTGCCCTCTCCTCATTCTCTTTGTTCTCTTCTTTTCCCTGCTCTTCCCCTCATCCCTGTCTGTTCTCTCTATCCCTGCCCCCACTTTCCCTCTATGTGCTCATGGCTGGACTTCCCTCTCCTCTCCTCTCTCCTCCCCTCCCTTCCTCTCCTCTCCTCTCCTCTCCTCTCCTCTCCTCTCCTCTCCTCTCTCCTCCCCTCCCCTCCTCTCCTCTCCTCTCCTCTCCTCTCCTCTTCTTCTCTCATTAAACCTCTCCATGGGGAACCATACTGGTTTGGTGTGTTCTGTCCAGGTGCAGGCCGAGATTTAAACCCCAACATTGGGCCTAACATTGGTCGCTCAGAAGGGGAGATTGATCTCCCCATGCCTACATGGCCTGGTGTCTTGCTGCACTGACTGCAGGGTGGAGGATAGGCCTTTCCCACCATGTGCCACAGTGGAGAAGAATGGAGCTTCGTGCCACTTCCTCATGCATCCAAATTCAATCTCAGTTGCTGCCTCCTCTATGCCATCTATTCCATCCAACTACCACCACCATCACCTGCTGCTGCTGTGGGACTCAGGACTTCCATTACTCCAACAGACCTCCCCATTGCTGTGATACCCTGCTTACAGCTGCCCACCAAGGACAGCACTCTCTTCAAGCACATGCTGGTGATGGTACCTACTCAACCTCTCTGTACTTTCTTTATCTCAGAGCTTGACTTTCCATGGTGTACACATGGTCTCAGGGGAGTGTTCTTGAGCTTGGAGCTACCTGTGCTGCCCCAGGGAAGGAGCCTTTCGCTGACCCTTGTTCTAGGACCTTTTCCCTTGGGTGAGACTTTTCCTCTCTCCTTCTTAAGACAGTTTAATGTCAGGCCAGGCCTGGGTAAACTTCTCTCTGGCTCAGAAGCACCAGCTCTGAGTGTAGCCCCAGCACTGGGAGGGTCAATTAATAATCCCTATTCTCACTCACGGGTCTATCAGTCTTCGCCACCTGTCCCTATCTGTGGGGATGTTTTAATCTAATTTACACTAAGCAGAAAGCAGTATCTCTGCCTGGCCCCATCTCCAGGCCTCCCCCACCTCCCTTCTTTGTTGGTGCAGCCCCTGGTTCACACGCCATGAAAAGCAGGTCTGACCCTGTCCCTTGCATATGCCAAGAACTTTGTCTGTGAGACCTGTTTTCCCACATGCGTGCAATCACTCCACTTGGCACGCTCTCTCGAGTGGGGCTCCTGTGCTCAGCCCACCACAGCCTCAAGAAAAAGAGCTTTCAAACTGCCTTTTCCAGTGTACTCACATGACCACCTACGTACAGTGCCTTAGCTGTGTATACCAGTGTCTCTACTGCATCCGCCAGTGCACAATTGCTTGCACCTCTCCCTTGCTCTGCAGATCTTAAAGAATGGTCATATTGTTAACTCATGTTGTTATCTCTTTTGTAAATGCATAAGCTGCATGAAACTCACTCAGATCTACCTCTCGTGAACCAAAAAGACTCTACTCAGATTAGTACATCTGTCTGAATTTCCAACGTACTACCTATTCCAAAGGGTGGGATTCCTCTGGGTATATACACTTCTATTGGAGCTGTTCCTTCTCACCTATCCTCAGATGGTTCCACAGACGCTGGACATCTAGGAAACAGCCAACTCTAAGACTGGACAAACATGCCATACCCATTTTTCTAGGTTCCCTAGAGACATGTCACCCCAAAGCAAGCAGGAAGTAGTCAGGTATCACGATGTCACTATTCTTGCTCCACAATCACCTCTAACTTTTCTTTTTTTTTAATTAAACCAAATGTGCAAATGTTGGTATCCTGTCTAAGCTCCACCCTGACAACTACCTGGGAACAGCCAAGTATGCTCTACCCCACAGTTTCCTGGCAATAGCAACACAACTGCTTGTCCCCCTCCTCATTCTTTTTGTTCTTTTTTCTTCCCTGATCTCCCCCTCTTCCCTGCCCCTTCTCTCTATCCCTGCCCCCCACTTCCCTCCATGTGCTCATGGCCGGCCTTTCTTTTCCTCTCCTCTTCTTCTCTCATTAAACCTCTCCACATGAACCATGTTGGCTTGGTGTGTTCTGTCCAGGCTCAGGCTGAGATTTAAATCCCAAAATTAGTCCTAACAGTCAACTCCCTTAACAGTCAGACCCAATGGGCCTGTTAGTAACTTGGACAGAAAAATGCACTTCTTCCATAAAGTGTTTTAAAAACTTTAAGCAATAGTATGAAACTGGTTGGTATTCTGTCTAAGCTCCACCCCCACAGCTACCTGGAACAACCAGGTATGCTCCGCCCCACAGTTGCCTAGCAACAGCCAACTGTGCCTGACTATGTAAGGGAATGCTTACCCTCTCCTCTCTCTCTCCCTTACTTCTCTCTTATTCTTTGTTCTTCTCTGTTCTTGCCCTCTTCCCCCTTCTGACCACGTGCCGATAGTCAGCCACCTTTCCTCTCCTCTTCTTTTCTTTTCTCATTAAACCTCTCCACGTGGAACCGTTTATTATGGGTGTGTTCTGTCCAGGCACCGGCCGAGATTTAAAGCTTAACAGTTATGAAGGGGGGTATCCATTTCTATATAGGGTTTTTGAAAGTCCAAGAACTGGAGGTCTCACATTCTATGAAATTCTGCATGTCTGATTGAAGCTCCTGGATTTTATTTTCACTACCCCAGATTGGTTGATGCAGAAACAGCATTCTTCTTGGAGGAACAGGCAAAGACCACCTTCCTTAGCTGTCAGTTCATCCAGCCCCATGTCGCTTCTGAAGCACCACAGCTGCTAAAGAATCGATCCATTTCTGGATGGAAAGCATAGTTTCAGACATTTTTCAAAAGCCGTTCTCAAGCTTGTAATTGAACTTATTATATTGGGTCATAGAAGTAGTTATTCCTGCAACCCCTGTGCTCGAATCTATGGCTATCCTTCCAGCGACCAAGAGTGGCACGAACTGAACTGCCCTCTTATGTTGGGCAGCTATCATATCTTGCCCTATCATATCTGTGGCTGGGATTGACAGGGGCTCGTTTCCCTGGATTACCCCTAGTCCAGAGAAAAGGAGCACCAACGTACAAACCCCTGACCACCTGGCAGGCAAACGATGATACACCTGGGTGCCATGGAGGATTGACGTGTTTTGAACTGCAGGGCATTGTGGCAGAGAATAAGATTGAGTGCATTTGGAAGAAAGATTTTTTTTTCCTTAGATGTACATTTGAAACTCAGAGGAATCCCACCCTTTGGAATAAGTAATAAGTGGGAACTTTAGGCAGATGTACTAGACTGTGTGGAGTCTATTTGGTCCATGAGAGGCAGATCTGAGTAGGTTTCCTGTAGTTTATGTTTACAAAAGAGATAACAACATGAGTGAACAACCCAGATATTCTTTAAGATAAGCTTTTTGTGGAGCAGAAGAAACAAGAATTTGTGATTACAGTTGGATTATATGGTGGGAAGTTTCATTAGTTAGGCAAATTTATAAGAACTCGAATAAGGACAGTGGCATAGCAAGAAGAGGAAATATGAAGCATTTATTTAATCAAAACCAAGTTTAGGTAAGGAAGTGATGGATTACATCTTTGAAAGTTTACATCTGAACTAGTTGCTAGAAACAGAGTTCCGAGGTTGGTTTCTTAGTTGGTAAGTTTCAGTTATCTTAGCTGTCAATGTAGTCAGAAATCTGGGGAAGAATAAACCATATAGCATTCATGCATTATTAAAAAATGACAGAGTCCATTAGCCAACAGTTCCTCGTGGTCTCTGTGGTCTTCATGGAAACTTGGGCAGAGTCAGTCTGGCTTTCAAGCCCAGAAGATGCATTTTTTTTCCTGTGGAATGGATACTTGTAACATGAGAAATGACTTACCTTGATTTAGATAAATCATTGGACTCTAAGGGTATCCAGTTTTGTCCACTGTATTTCTCCGTGGTTATCATAGCACAATCCAGGCAGACTGCTAAAGCTGTGTTCATATCTTCTGATACCTTCTGGGGCAAACTGTTAAAGGCTTTGGGAAATTCTGTCTGTCATAAACTTAAACATATTAATAATTATCAGACTTCTGACAAAAAGAATATTGATTGGTTACATCAGAGTTATATAACTTGTGCCTGTTTCATAGCTAAGAGGAGTTGGGTGGGGTTACAAGAGGAACACAAAGAGGGGTTACAGCAAAGATATATGAATGTTTGGACATAAAGAATCTCTTTCTATTTACCAGATTGCTGGCAATAATTGTGAAGATCTCATAAAATTGAGGAATTCAGAGTGCCATTTTGAACCACTATCTAATGAACACTGAGTCCAGACATTATTGCATAAATGTATCAATTTTGATGTCTCTAGGTGAGGCGTTAATTTTAAAGTTTTGAAACTCTCTAAAAGACATCCTAGTGGTGTATGTGGAGGTATGGTCCAAGACCTCGAATTTCCCATTGGGGGAAATCACCAATTAATTTCCACTGGCATCCCAGGGAAAATTAATGTCAATGGAAGAATTCTGCCATGGCCAGGTATTTGAGTCCTCACTCAGATTCCTGGAGGCTACGATGGGTTCGGACCTGACTGAAAGCGATCCCACACAGGCCTGGGATTTCCTGTCAGCTGCAAGGGTCCAGAACAAGGGGGTGGGGGACTAGGGACCACTTTGGAGGGAAGTTCTTCCTAATGATGGAGGTCCTATCTCGAGAGTGTCAGCTCAGGAGATCCCCAAAATCCCAGAAAAAACTGGCCAGGTTTCGTCTGGGGAATAGGGTCCTCCCTGCCAACTGGGAAAAGCCTAACAATAAGCTGGTGTGCTTGTGAAAATTATGGCTAAAATCTGGTAGCAGGAGTGTAGAACCATGGGGTAAGGCATGTCTAGGCAGCAAAAACTAGCAAAACGTGTCACAGAAGGCAGCAGGTCACGAAAAAGTCTGCTAACTCGCTTGGTCAAAATCTTGAGTCTCACAGCATCCAGAAGGTGAAGGTGGAGGCCTAGAAGACCCAGCGATCCAATTCCAAGCAGTGTGAGACAAAATGGTGGATACAGTTGTAGATTGAATGGCGGGATGAGCACGGGAGGAGCAGTAGCGATCCCCTGAGGTTGACAGCATTGCAGTGGGCCTGCAGCAGTGGGCTGTTTGGAGGGGGAGAGAAGGGGAGGAGCCTTAGTCACCAGAAACTAGAAACTGGTGACCATCAGAAAAAGCACACCAAACCAACACCAACAAGGTTCTACGTGGAGAGATGTAATGGGAGAAAGAGACAAGGGGAAGTGCGAGAGAAAGAAGAGAAAAGAGCAAAGAGAGAGGAAGAGAGGGAGGGAGGAAGGGAGGGAGAGAGAGAGAGAGAGAGAGAGAGAGAGAGAGAGAGAGAGAGAGTGTACAGAAGTTGTCTGACTTTTATTTTATTTTTTTTATTTGAAATATGATGTAACTACTCCCAGGTGAAGTTGCGAATTGAGTCAAAATGTTTTCTGGGAATGTATGGCCATTGCCATGGCAACAGTGGCCAAATGGTGTAGCTGTTGGAGGTAAAGGTAATTTCTGATACCAACAAAGCTTACATTTAAAAGTGGTAGAAACAGCGATCTCTCTGATCAGTCTCAATTCTCACCTTCTGGATATTTTCTTCCATAATGGTCCTACTGTCAGCTTTCACCTGCAAGATTACTCACTTTATATTGTAAGAAACTTCAACTACGTTCTATGCTGCACTTCATATGTCTCTCATTTCTCATGATGGAGTTTATAGAGACCAGAGAGACAAGACAATGTTGGAGTAAGCTCTCAATAATGAGACCAAAAACAAAATCCAAACAAGCATGCAAATAAACAATCCAAATTAATTCCCTTGCATCCACTCTATAGTTGAGAAAAGAGAAGATTTTGGACAATAGGGCTCCATCTGTAGCCACTGTTTTCATTAGCAGTAATGGTATTCTTTAAAGGAACTCAATAATCTGTTCTCTATGAAATTAACCTTTTGTGGATAGTTGATCTCCAGGCTTTAATATCATTTTTATACAAAAGAATGAGAAATATGATTTGAGTTTTATAATTTAGAATTTTCTACTATTCCAAAGGACCTACTACGTATGAGTAGTATGATTATGTTCTATTTAGAACAAATAGTATCCTACCCTCAATCACACCAGGTTGTATAAAGCACTGAGGCTTTGTCCTGAATGTTTCCACTTTATAAGTAGTTATCCTACTCCATTCCTAACATGGGCGATGGCTGTACCTGGGCGGACCCATAATTGTATCATCTCTCCCATGATGTGCAGATTATTGAATGTTGTTTCCTTGAAGCAGAAAGGACTGTGTCCTATAAATTCATCAGGCTCATATGAGAATAGTTTCTGTTGGCTTCCATACTTCTCAGGATGTTTTGAAACTCTAGGACAAAGCCGTGACCTTCTTGACCATTTACGGCCATTCTTGTTAGATCACAGAACTTATATTTGCCTTTCTTCTCTAGAAATCAGGCCAAGACCCCTGCAGTCTGTCCCTTTAGGACAAAGAATTTACAAGTGCCTGTTGTAAACACCATTTTCCCTACCCTCAGCCCTTCAGAGACCCAGGACAAGGCAACTTTGAACGATGTCCTCACTTGGTGCCTGTCTGTGTGGTTTCTTGTAGTTAGGCAATGTCATGGGATATGAAGTTTTTCATCAGCCCAGAAAAACAGTAAGATCAGAAACTCTTTGTTCTCTGGAGGTATTCTCAGTCTCTTCAAGGCCTAAGTAAAATAGGCTGGCCATGACTGTGTCTCTCTTCAGAACCCATTCATGCTACGCATGATGACCACCTACCTTAATGAAACTCTTCTTTGAACTTTAAGTCTTTCTCTCCCTATTCAGGGTTCATCTCTTAATATAGCTTTGACAGATCTTTCCCATCTTTTCATTGTTCTCTCTCTCTCTCTCTCTCTCTCTCTCTCTCTCTCTCTCTCTCTCACACACACACACACACACACACACATACACGCACACACACATTACACACTGTGTGATGTGCAATGTATTATCTAATGTATTAATGCTGGTAACTGTGGTTGATACGAAGCAATCTGTCTCTGCCTTGGCCTGTTGTATCAAGAAAAGTGTGACTATTAGACAAATTTGTGCCAATGAAAATGTGAACTTTCTTTACTTTATGACAAGACAGCTTTTGAGCAAGGCAACTGTAGAGTGAAGGTGTCCCTCTTCATAGAAAGAAGGCCACAGGGTAGTACTTCCTTTGATGGTTGTTGTTGGAAAGAACTGCTTCCAGATCCTTGAGAAAGACACTTCTGGGCTGTAAAACTGGTAAGAGGCTTTTAAAGAGATTTACATCTCAAAGGGCAGAGAAGGAATTTACATTTATAAGTTTTTCAGAGTAAATTCTCTTAAGTAAAGGGAAGCTGGAGCCCCAGAGTCAGGGAGGAGACTGTCTCAAATTTAGTCAAGCTAGGGAAAAATTTAAGGTCATTTGGATCAATTTAAATAAAACATCCCAAAGTAAATGCAGACTTTACAATAGGCACCACCTACAACCTCCTGGGATATAAGCCACTGCGAAGGCTGTTTAAATACCAGCTGCTTTAGAATGAATTGCATATTGAATTTCAGTCATTGGAAGAATATAAACAATTTGTGACAGAGTATACATATTTGCTGCAATTCATGTTTCACAGTGTAGAATTAATATTAAAGAAATACTACTCAAGATATGAAAGTGCCTGTTCCTTCATTTATATTTATGAACTAATCGTACTTTTCAAAATATTAAAGCAACTTGTCTATCCTTTCTCCTTAAAAAGCTTTTCAATCTTTTCAGACCTACTGATATCTAAATGAAATATCCATAATTTAACTAGACTGTGATTTAGATCTCTGATGTTGGAATGATAATTTTTCATCAATGATATCTGACTTAATGAATAAGAGGTAGCCATAGAAATATGTGCTTAATAGTAAATTTAGCATTCACTAGCAAATGTCTAAGGGATGCCATACCATACAAAAATAATGTGTTAGAAATGACACTTCCCTAGGGCATGGCATAACAATATACTGAAAAGTTCACAGTATTCATTGCAGCAATTACCATAATGATTGTGCCTTTAAATGTGTCTCCACTTGTAAATCTTTGGGCAATTAGCTTTAATAATGCCAGCTGTATTTTCACCTATTAAACCTCTCCAGATTTTTTTTCTAAAACCATAAAATTCACATGCCTCACAGTGAAAAAAAAATCAACACATTAAACTACGAAGACTAATAACAAAGACAATCCAAAAGTGATAGAACTTATCAAAAGTGGGAAACTATTCCTGTAATTTCTTTTTATTTTATACTTATTTACCATAACATATCTTACCTTGTTGGCATTCTATAATATGAATAAAAATCATGTTGAAAGGTATCTCAAATGTTAGTGCTAGAGAAAGAAAACTATTGTAGCCTCATTTTACCTAGATACCACTTGCTCCTATTCTTCAAATGCTTGTGTATATTTTCCTAAGTTTCAGTCCTTGTCTAAAATTAATATAATGTAGAGCCTTTCATTCTAGCTTAGAAATGGCCTATGTGAAGGGAACTCTGGTTAATGATTGTAGACAAGGTCAGAAGAAACCTGCTCTGAACATCAAGTTAACCCAAGTGCTCTCTCTCTCTTCATTATTATCAGTCCTATTGAGCTGTCTAAAAAGAAGTGAGATTTTTGCCACTTCAGAACTAGGACTAAGTATATTAATGACTCACATATATTCAGAAGAGACACTTGTAATAAGCCAGCATGCCACCTATTCTGTATTAAGATGATGCCCTAGTTGCCCTGGTAGCACAGGCCAGTAATCTATGAATAATGTTCCGTCCCATTCTTGAAGACAATCCCAGATGCAAAGAAATTGTTTATATTTTATCTCAGGAAGTTAAAGATTATCTTTAATGATGATTTGAAAGGACATTTTCATTGAACAAAGGCTCTAAATTTTGCAACATGTGTGTTGAACAGGTGATTGGGTATAAATTAAAAACAAAGCTAATTCCATATTTAAGTGTGGAAGACAGTATGGTGATGGTTGCGGAAGCCTGCTTGGCCCTTCTGAGGGACCATCTAACAGTGGCCTCCTGCTGCTAGGCCTCTCACTCTGCCAAGGGAATTGACTTTGAAGAGCTGGTCTCTTTAAATTCAGAATTTATCTTTAAGAAACAGATTGGCCTAATGAGTGGATAAGGGAAAGACAAGCTCAGTGGATGGCAGAAAGATCTGGGCCTCCTCCAGACTTTGAAAAAGCAGGCTGCAAATCAAATTAGGAAGCCATCTAATCTCTTCCTGAAAATTGATGCTACTTAGGTGGAAGTGAATCTCTTGGTGAAACTCCAGAAGGACAAGGTGTCTGTTTTGATGCCAAGATAAATTTATTGACATCACTAAATTCCAACAAAAGGACAAATTTGATGTAGATGACAGGTCAGAATAAACCCATTAAAAATGAAGGTGTTGGCTATGATCTAACACATTAAGGCTGCTTGGGAACATTGCTCCCTTTGCAAATGGTGTAGGACTCTCCTTGGCTACTTTTGATGTCATTTTTCTCAAGGCTGGGAAGCCAGTGAACTTCTTAGATCTCAGAGGTGTACACAGCTCAAGTTCCAGGCATCATTCTTCACATCTGATTCTAATGGTTTAAGCCATTTCAACACTTCTGATGATAAGAACAAACTGTGACATCATAGGCAGTAATATTATAAACAATAATAACAACATAACCAATGGTATCAATACGCCTGTGAGGAACTAGAACTCAAGGTGAGCATGGTTGTCTAACTTGAAGGATGTTTTAGAAACTCAAGATTCCCATTTGTCTATGGTACTGGATGATACATTAGAAAGTATGGATCTCTCATTGCTGTGAAATGTTTCATTTATCTGTGACTAGGATTTATAACAAATTTTCATGTATGAAAATTTTTAAATAGGTAATTTCCAAATAAGAGTTATAGATCATCTAATTCTCATTTAACTATTAAGGTGTTGATAAAACTATGTCTCACAGTTTTATATGTGTCTAATGGCAAACTTATTCAGTAGGAAGGCATTGATAACTTATGGGGACAGTTATGTGCAGGTGTGGTTATTATGGTCAAGTTATGTGCATGTACACACGATGTGAAACCAGGCCCTAGTTTATGTAGAGTGATGTTGGTATTGGTAGGCATCTAGGAAGGAATTAGAAGCCTTGAAGCAGATGGCTCCCTTTCTCTAGGTTGGATTAGGACCCCACTTGAAATTTCTCTGAAAACCTAGAATGGGAGAAAGGGAGACACTAAAACTGTTCTTCCCAAAGAATACCAGAGGAAAAGGTATCCATTTTTTTAATAACTCATAAAGGGTAAGCTATTTCCTCTTTGTCTAAAGAATGGAATCTGACTTTATACCTCTTTACCACATTCTGATCTGCTCTAAAGGTTTAAACTGTACGCAATATTGTATCCTCTCTTCAGAGTTAAGTGACTATCACCCACAGCAAAGCAGATTCTTTCTGAAGATACACTAAAAGAAGGGAGAAATAATAATTCTCTTAATGAGAAAAATGTATTTACCCTTTCCAAGTAACTCCACTCCCCATACTGTTACTTATAGAGTTTATCTTGTCGATATGTAAAAGACAGCCTGCTTTACTGAGAAAAAGATCAAAAGTATAATTTTTCCCTTCCTTCATTCTCTCTTTGTGTCTATATCTCTGTCTATTCTCTGTCTCTGTCTCCGTCTCTCTGTCTCTTTCTCTCTCGCTCATCCTGTCCCCTCCCTGCTTCCTCCCAATGTCCCATCCTGCCTTCTCTTCTGTGAGTACTGGCTAAACCATGCTTACCTTATGCTCTGGGAATTTGTTTTTTCTATGAAGTCTTTCTTTCCTTCTACACGTGAGAGGAGGACATAAACCCCACTTTAGGACCAGGCCTGACTTCAAAATGTTAGTTATCTGTTCCTGGAGCTAACTATAATCTCCCCACCCCACCCTGCCCAAGTCATGAATCTCAGGAACTAGGGCATAAGTCACCAGCTCCAGGAACAGACCCAAAATTCCAGGAACAAGGTTGTAGAATCCCCCATCCAAAGGACAGACTGGAGATAAACACGAGGATGGGGTTTTTATATCTTATCTCAGGATGCACCATTTACGCTGGGCAGCCTTATTTGGTTTGGGTATCTTACACTGCGGCTAAATGCTCATGACACAGGAATACAGTCCACTGACCACCTGGATAGAAGCCATTTGAAAACTGACCCATATAACATCCCTGATACCCACCGATGAGGTTTTAGATTACCTAACCCTAGCTAAAATTCCCCTAGCTCCCTATAGAAATGCCTGCACACCTTTGTGTGAAATCATTGTCTTTTTGACTAAGTGGCTGAATCCTGCATGCAGGTATGTTGCTTTTGCAGAATAAAAGCACTCTTTGCGAATTGCACATGCACTCACTACTGTGTAGTGGTCACTGTGCGGCACTTTCAGATTTAACACAGGGGTCTGCTGCTGAAGAACTCCACTGCTAGTCATTCTGTGCCTAATGATCCCTAATGCAAAAAGCCGTCAGACTTCCTCTCTCTGTCTTCTTGTCTGTCTGTCTCTTCTTTCTGTTCATCTCCCTTTCCAGGCAGCTACCAAGAATTCCAGCTTGCTTGGCTGTTCTGTTTTTGTTTGTTTATTTGTTTGTTGTTCAAAGCAATAATAAAGGCCAATTTTCCTTCAGAGTCATTTTTTTTAAGGAGACAAAGAATCAAAAGGGAACTCTGACTTCTTAACACAAGGACATTTAGCCTTCTTTAATAGAAAAGTATTAGAATGACTGTGCATACCCACGCTCCACTCATACACTCATTATGAAACACACACACACACACACACACACACACACACACACACACCCCACAACACATATTCACAAACATACGCACATCATATACACACATAAATCAACACGTACACACACAGACACACACAGACACACACAAACACACACACGATCTTAGATAGAACTATATTTAATACACTAACCACCAAAGATACACTTAGACAAATTGCAGCAATCTTTTTAGGTTTAGGATTCTAACATATGAAAATTTTAAATATTTTTTTTTAAAAATGGAAGATCATATGGTCAACAAAAAATGAACTCAATGACATTTTGGAGTTTCTTTGTCTTAGAACTTCTCATCAAGATATTTAGTTCTTTACTATTTTATATACTTATTCACTTTACAAGTCTGCATATACCTTATGGCTTACAGTTTGCATTTTATTGAATTCCTGTGTTTAATATAAGAAAGTGTGTACCCCTGCATTTAAATATGACTCATACTATTTTTGGTCCCTGTTCTTCTATTTGTTTTGTTCTACAGTAATTTGTTTCTAATTTGTCATATCTTATTTTATTATTATTCTTTAGATGCCTTTTTTATTTTCTTAGGAGAGAAAAAAGGGTGTGGATTCGAATGAGGAGGAGGTGGGATGGATCTCAGAGAAATTGGGGAAGAGATAACTATATTCGGAATATATTATATGCAAAAATATTTCCAGAACGTTGCAGAAATGTTCATATGTATGTATGAATATGGTGTATGAGTGTGTTGTGTATGTGTGAGTGTGTATGGAAGTGGGGAGTGTGTGTGACTGTGTATGTGAGTGTGTGTGTGTATGTGTGTGTGTTATTATATGACAATATTGAATATGCTGTTTGCCTCATAATAAAATAAAGCTATTGGCATTACTTGTGAATTTAAAATAAAAGATTTTATTTTAATGTCAAAAATTATGACTATTCCTGTTGGAAAATCTATGTAACAAGGTCATTCACAGATCAAATTGTATTTAGAGAATCTCGTCTTTGAACCCCTTAAACACCATAATCTACAAGCTGTGCTAAGAAGAAGAAGAGATAAATTGGAGAGATAGTGGCTTCCCCTACAACTTCAGTATTTGCTGAGGGAAAATTTTAAATTATACTTTTGTTTAAAATTGATAAATTAACTGTTTACAGTTGATGGCTGCAAGGGGAGGGAGAATTAGTTTCCTTTAGAGTTGTGGTCTTGGATAGGTTGACAATATTTAAGGAAAGTGTTCTGTATTTATGCATGTACATGTATGGAAAGTATTAAGTTATCTCAGGGAATTACAGGAAAATGACGACAACAAAATGTATAAATAAGCAAGAGGACACGTGCCATATCATCGCACAACTGCATGGACTCAGCCTGATCAGGAGCCATTAGGAAAAGAGGGAAAGAGAAGCAAACAAACACATGGACACACAGAAAAGTTGGGATTAGGTGGATTGCATTCCCTGATGGAGAAACCTCAGTACCAAGAAAGATCAGCGAGTTTACTATATAAACTTGAACATGGAAGTGACATTATCGTGTAACTGCACATGGTACCGGGGCTACTGAATACAGATCACGAAAGAGGTAGATTTATTATGTGCATCTGACCAAGTAGAGAGGCTTAGATATACTTAGTAGGCACGGTCTCTGTAGGAGGAATCCTTTGGATAATAAATATCCATGGGGAGACAGCAGTGATGGACATTTTCTGCACAAATCATTAGCAGCCACTCATACACAGGCTTTGAGGTTAACTACCGGTGGAGGAGGGCAGAGGAAATGATTTACAGTTTTCTTTTTTTCCTTTTTTTCCCCCATCTTTATTAAATTGGGTATTTCTTATTTACATTTCAAATATTATTCCCTATCCTGGTTTCCAGACCAACATCCCCCTAACACTTCCTGCTCCCCTCCTCTATGGGTGTTCCCCTCCCCATCCTTCCCCCATTACCACCTTCCCCCCAAGAATCCCATTCACTGGGGGGTCCAACCTTGGCAGGACCAAAGGCTTCCTCTTCCACTGGTGCTCTTACTAGGCTATTCAATGCTATCTATGCAGTTGGAGCCCAGGGTCAGTCTTTTGGGTAGTGGCTTAGTCCCTGGAAGCTCTGGTTGGTTGGCATTGTTGTTCATATGGGGTCTCAAGATCCTTCAAGCTCTTTCAGTCCTTTCTCTGATTCCTACAACGTGGGTCCAGTTCTCAGTTCAGTGGTTTGCTGCTGGCATTCGCCTATGTATTTGCCATAATCTGTCTGTGTCTCTCAGGAGGGATTTACATCTGGTCCTGTCAGCCTGCACTTCTTTGTTTCATCCATCTTACCTCGTTTGGTGGCTGTTTATGTAGGGGCCACATTTGGGGTAGGCTCCGAATGGACGTTCCTTCAGGCTCTGTTCTGAACTTTGCTTCCCTATCTTCTCCTAAGGGTATTCTTGTTCCCCATTTAAAGAAGGAGTGAAGCATCCGCATTTTGCTCATCCTTCTTGAGTTTCATATGTTCTGTGCATCTAGGGTAATTTGAGAATTTGGGCTAATAGCCACTTATCAATGAGTGCATACCATGTGTGCTTTTCTGTGATTGGGTTACCTCACTCAGGATGATATTTTCCAGTTTCATCCATTCACCTATGAATTTCATAAAGTCATTGTTTTTGATAGCTGAGTAATATTCCATTGTGTAGATGTACCATATTTTCTGTATCCATTCCTCTGTTGAAGGGCATCTGGGTTCTTTCCAGCTTCTGGCTATTATAAATAAGGCTGCTATGAACATAGTGGAGCATATGTCTTTGTTATATGTTGGAGCATTTTTTCAGTATATGCCCAAGAGAGGTATAGCTGGGTCCTCAGTTAGTGCAATGTCTGAGGAACCTCCAGACTGATTTCCAGAATAGTTGTACCAGTCTGCAATCCCACCAACAATGGAGGAGTGTTCCTTTTTCACCACATCCTCGCCAGCATCTGCTGTAACCTGAGTTTTTGATCTTCGCCATTCTCACTGGTGTGAGGTGGAATCTCAGGGTTGTTTTGATTTGCATTTCCCTTATGGCTAAAGATGGTGAACATTTCTTTAGGTGCTTCTCAGCCATTTGATAATCCTCAGCTGTGAATTCTTTGTTTAGCTCTGAACTCCATTTTTAATAGGGTTATTTGTCTCCCTGCAGTTGAACTTCATGAGTCTTTTGTATATTTTGGATATAAGTCTGTTATCTGTTGTAGGATTGGTAAAGATCTTTTGCCAATCTGTTGGTTGCAGTTTTCTCCTAACAACAGTTTCCTTTGCATTACAGCTTTGTAGTTTTATGAGATCCCATTTGTCGATTCTTGATCTTAGAGCATAAGCCATTGGTGTTTTGTTCAAGAAATCTTCTCCAGTGCCCATGTGTTCGAGATGCTTCCCCACCTTTTCTTCTATTAGTTTGAGTGTATCTGATTTGATGTGGAGGTCCTTGATCCTCTTGGACTTAAACTTTGTACAGGGTGATAAGCATGGATCGATCTGCATTCTTCTATATGCTGACCTCCAGTTGAACTAGCACAATTTACTGAAAATGCTATCTTTTTTCAATTGGATGGTTTTGGCTCCTTTGTCAAAAATCAAGTGCCCATAGGTGTGTGGGTTCATTTCTGGGTCTTCAATTCTATTCCACTGGTCTATCTGTCTGTCTCTGTACCAATACCATGCAGTTTTTATCACTATTGCTCTGTAATACTACTTGAGTTCAGGGATAGTGATTACCCCAGAAGTCCTTTTATTGTTGAGGATAGTTTTAGCTATCCTGGTTTTTTTTTCTTTCTTTTTTTTTCTTTTTCTTTTTTTTTTTTTTTTTTGCTATTCCAGATGAATTTGCAAATTGCTGTGTCTAACTCTCTGAAGAATTGGGTTGTTATTTTGATGGGGTTTGCATTGAATCTGTAGATCGCTTTGGGTAAAATGGCCATTTTTACTATATTAATCCTGCCAATCCATGAGCATGGGAGATCTTTCCATCTTCTGAGATCTTCTTCAATTTGTTTCTTCAGAGGCTTGAAGTTCTTATCATACAGATCTTTCACTTGCTTGGTTAAAGTCACACCGACGTATTTTATATTATTTGGGACTATTATGAAGGGTGTCACTTTCTGACTCTCTTTCTTGGCTTGCTTCTCTTTTGTGTAGAGGAAGGCTACTGATTTATTTGAGTTAATTTTATACCCAACCACTTTGGTAAAGGTGTTTATCAAGTTTAGTAATTCTCTGGTGGAACTTTTCGGGTCACTTAAATATACTATCATCTGCAAATAATGATATTTAGACTTCTTCCTTTCCCATCTGTATCCATTTGATCTCCTTTTGTTGTCCGATTACTCTGACTAGGACTTCAAGAACTATATTGAATAAGTAGGGAGAGAGTGGGCAGCTTTGTCTAGCCCCTGATTTTAGTGGGATTGCTTCAATTTTCCCTCCATTTACTTTAATGTTAGCTACTGGTTTGCTGTATATGGCATTTACTATGTTTAGTTATGGGCCTTGAATTCCTATTCTTTCCAGGACATTTATCATGAATGGGTGTTCAATTTTGCCAATGCTTTCTCAGCATCTAATGAAATGATCATGTGGTTTTTATCTTTCAGTTTGTTTTTATAGTGTACTACGTTGATGGTTTTCCGTATATTAAACCATCCCTGCATGCCTGGGATGAAGCCTACTTGATCATGATGGATGATTGTTTTGATGTGTTCTTGGAATCGGTTTGCAAGAATTTTACTGAGTATTTTTGCGTCGATATTCAAAAGGGAAATTGGTTTGAAGTACTCTTTCTTCATTGGGTCTTTGTGTGGTTTAGGCATAATAGTAGTTGTGGCTTCATAGAAGGAATTCCGTAGTACTCTGTTTCAATTTTGTGGAATAGTTTGGATAGTATTGGCATGAGGTCTTCTATGAGGGTCTGATAGAATTCTGCTGAACCCATGTGGACCTGGGCTCTTTTTGGTTGGGAGACTTTTTAATGACTGCTTCTATTTCTTTAGGTGTTATGGGTTTTTTGAAATGGTTTGCCTGTTCCTGATTTAATTTCGGTACCTGGTATCTTTCTAGGAAATTGTCCATTTCCTCCAGATTTTCAAGTTTTGTTGAATATAGGCTTTTGTAGTAGGATCTGATGATTTTTTTTAATTTCCTCTGATACTATTGTTATGTCTCTCTTTTCATTTCTGATTTTGTTAATTTGGACACACTCTCTGTGTCCTCTGGTTAGTCTGGCTAAGGGTTTATCTATTTTGTTGATTTTCTCAAAGAACCAACTTTTGGTTCTGTTGATTCTTTGTATGGTCCCTTTTTTTTTATTACTTGGTTGATTTCAGCTCTGAGTTTGATTATTTCCTGCCTTCTACTCTTCCTGGCTGTATTTGCTTCTTTTTGTTCTAGAGCTTTTAGGTGTGCTGTCAAGCTGCTTATATATGCTCTTCCCTCTTTCTTTCTACAGGCACTCAGAGCTATGACTTTTCCTCTTAGCATAGCTTCCATTGTGTCCCATAAGTTTGGGCACGTTGTAACTTCATTTTCATAAATTCTAAGAAGTCTGTAATTGCTCCTTTTATTTCTTCCTTGACCAGGTCATTGAGTATAGCCTTGTTCAACTTTCATGTATATGTGGGTGTTCGTTCCTCATTGTTATTGAAAACCAGCTTTAGACCGTGGTGGTCTGAGAGGATGTATGGGATAATTTCTATCTTTCTGTATCTGTTAAGGCCTGTTTTGTGCCCAATTACATGGTCAATTTTGGAGAAAGTGCCTTGAGGTGGTGAGAAGAAGGTATATCCATTTGTTTTAGGATAGAATGTTCTATCCTATATAAATATCTGTTAAGTCTATTTGATTCATAACTTCTGCTATTCTGTCTATGTCTCTGTTTAATTTCTGTTTCCATGATCTGTCCATCGATGAGAGTGGCATGTTGAAATCTCCTACTATTATTGTGTGAGGTGCATTGTGTGCTTTGAGCTTTAGTAAGGTTACTTTTATGGATGTAGGTGCCCTTGTATTTGGAGCATAGGTATTTAGGATTGAGAGCTCATCTTCTTGGATTTTTCCTTTGATGAATATGAAGTGTCCTTCCTTAACTTTCCTGATGACTTTTGGTTGAAAATTAGTTTTATTAGCTATTAGAGTGGCTACTTCAGCTTGCTTATTCAGATCATTTGTTTGGAAAGTTGTTTTCCAGCCTTTTACTCTGAGGTAGTGTCTGTCTTTGTCTCTGAGGTGTGTTTCCTGTAGGCAGCAAAATGCTGGGTCCTCATTACATATCCAATTTGTTAATCTGTGTCTTTTTATTGGGAAATTGAGTCCAATGATGTTGAGAGATGTTAAGGAATAGTGATTGTTGCTTCCTTTTATCTTTGTATTTGGATGTAAGATTATGCTTGTATGCTTGTCTTCTCTTTGTTTTCTTGCCAAGCGATTAGTTTTTTGCTTTTTCTAGGGTGTAGCTTGCCTCCTTGTGTCGGGCTTTACCTTTTATTATCCTTTGTAGGGCTGGATTTGTAGAAAGATATTGTGTAAATTTGGTTTTGTCATGGAATATCTTGGTTTCTCCATCTATGTTGATTGAGAGTTTTTCTGGATACAGTAACATTTCTAATATTATCCCCTATCACTCCTCTCTCATCCCCCTACCTCTCCTCCTACCCCTCCCCATTATCCCTATCTTTAACCCCTACCCCTATTTCTGTGAAGATGCTCCCACTCTCACTCACCCTCTCCCACCTCAACACCCTAGCACTAGGTGTTTCCTACAGTGAGGAAACAAGCCTTCACAGGACCAGGGCTTCTCCTCCTATTGATACCAAACAATTCCATCCTCTGCTACATATGAGCCTGGAGTCATGAGTTCCTCCACACATACTCTCAAGTTGGTGATTTAGTCCCTGGGAACTCTGGGGTGTTTGGTTGGTTCATATTGTTGTTCTTCCTATTAGGGTGGCAAACCCCTTCAGCTCCTTTAGTCTTTTCTCTAACTCCTCCATTGGCATCCCCATGCTCAGTCCGATGGTTAGCTGCAATAATCCTCATCTCTTTCAGTAAATTTCTAGCAGAGCCTCTCAGGATACACCCATATCAGACTCCTGTCAGCAAGCACTTCTTGGTATCAGCAATAGTGTCTGGGTTTGGTGGCTGCATATGGATACCCAGGTAGGGCAGTCTCTGGATGACCTTTCCTTCAGTTCCTGCTCCACTCTTTCTCCCTATATTTCCTCCTGTGACTATTTTGCTCCCTCTTCTAAGAAGGACTGAAGTGTCCACATTTTGGTCTTTCTTCTTTTTGAGCTTTGTATGGTCTTCTGAGCTTTTGGGCTAATATCCACTTATCAGTGAATGCATACCATATGTGATCTTTTGTGACCGGGTTACCTCATTCAAGATGATATTTTCTAGTTCCATTCATTTGCCTAAGAATTTCATTTACTCATTGTTTTTAATAGTTGAGTAGTACTCCATTGTGTAGATTTACCACATTTTCTATATCCATTCCTCTGTTGAAGGACATCTGGATTCTTTATAGTTTCTGGCTCTTATAAATAAGGCTGCTATGAACATATTGGAGCATGTGCCTACCCACCTTTTAAGAGACATTCCAATCACCTGGCCAAACAACCTCCATTAAAGTTCTTGGTTCTAGGCATTTTAAGAAATAACTTAAAGCCTAGCCAGAGGTGCAGGTTGCAGGAGCTGGTGAGTTTGTTCAGTGACTCAGAGCACTTGCTGCTTTTGCACAGTGCCTGATTTTCAGGACACCTGTATGTTTACTCACAAACATCTCTAACAAGATCCAAATGGGTGTGACTTCCTCTCCTAGCCTCTACAGATACCAAACAGGCATGTGGTGCACATACATATATGCAGACCAGACAAACAAACATATAAAGTGAAAATAAACAAAATATTAAATCCCTTATTATTAAAAAATGTCAAAACCAAAAACAAAACCATGCTGTTGGCTGAGAGTTGCCTCAGGCTTTTATCCATTCTTATTCTGTAAGAATGTTTTGTTCCACAGCAGTCCTTCGGTCCACAGTTCTCTATCACTTATGGTAGTGTTTTACTCCATAATGGTCCCTTTACCCACTAATGACATTCATACCACCAGGTAGTTCCACTTTGCTCTTTACTTTATAATAAACTTCATTTTCCAATTTATTTCCTTCTTTCCTTCTTTCCTTCCTTCCTTCTTCCTACTTTATCTTTCCTTCATTACTTTGAGGACAGTTTTATGAAAAGTAAAATGTAATTTGTTTTCATTTAGGCTTAGAAAAATTTAAGATTAATTTATGTAGTTAAATAAATATGTAGTGAACATTTTATTTTGTGTAGTATATTTCTTTTAGATATTTTATATGTGAGAATTTCATAACACACTATTTTTATGAGATCTTCCTCCCCGAATTTTCTCAGATCTTTGTCCTTTCCTACCATCCCCATTATTATTTCCCAGTCTTATGGTGTTTTTTTTAAGTCACTGAGTCCACTCAGTGATGCCTGAATGTGCATATATACAGGGTTGGCTAGATCACTGATAGCCTGTCAGATGCCACATCTGTTGGAGAAACATGTACACTGTGTGAGAAACATGTCTCCTTACCCACTTAAGTCACCTTCTGAATAGATAAAATTAAAAAAGCCAATGGCCAAATAGCAAAAGGCTGGGTAGTAAGGCGGCAGAACATCTGGCAGAAAAAGGAACTCTGGTAAAGAATGAGGGGCAGGAGATTCACCATCAGGAGGCAGAGAAGTGGGGTGTATGAGAATGAGGAGAGGTAGGCAGCCATGTGGCAGAACTTTGATAAGCTGGATGTTTGAGTTAGGAGCTAGCTTGGAATTAGCCTAGCTTAAGGCCTAAGCCTTAATGAATAAAAATAAGTTTCCATGTCATTATTCAGGAACTGGGGCGGACTTAGAAAAGGCCACCTGTTATACATGTCAGTATAAAGAAACAAACGAAAACAAGACCATAACCAAAACAAACAACAAGACCAAAAACTGACTTGTTTTACTTCAGCAGTCAATTACCAATAGCTCCTTATCAAGTGGTGTGACTTTACGTGTCCCTCGTTAGCGATGGGCTTTTGTTTGACTTGATCTTGTGCAAGTTCTGTGCATACGTTCATTAACAGCCGCTGAGAGTTCATGTGTTTGATTGCCTACTCATATCTGGACAACATGGTTTCACTGTATTCTGACACTTCTTTCCCTTACAGTCTTTCCACCCTGTCTTTTGTGATGATCCCTTAGGCTTGGGAAAGAAGTGTCATGTAGATGTGTCATCTATGGCTGCAAACAGTCTGTCTCTTTGTCTGCTTTGTGAACAGTTGCTGATCTCTGCAGTGAATACTGTCTAGAGCAAAATCAAGCCTCTCTAATGATGGTGGAAAATGAAACCTGTTTATAAACAGCACTTGTCCGTTTTTTGTCTCATCCGAATTATTCAGGCAGAGAACACTAGAATTGGGATCCTGAGGGGATACAAAAGATAAATTTAAATAATATATACGATGCAGTGGAAAAATTAGATATATAAAGTTAATAAATAGATTGTTATTTATTGAAGATCTGGGGCTTCATTCACTGAGTTCATATGACTTTTGTGACTATGCAGGGCATAGGACAACCTTCGATTTTCTTCCTTTTATACAACACACCATTTTTTAGTTTAGTGATAGTATACCTCATTGGCATGGAATTTACCAAGTAGGCTAGCCTGGCTGGTCTGCATGTTTCCCCCTCCCCAGAACTAGGGATATAACCCATAGCACGTTACCTCACCTTTCACAGCTTGCTCTGAGGAGTAAACACATGTTCTCCCACTTTATGCTCCTGAGCTATCTTTCGAACCCTCATTCATTGTTTAAATCAAGTACTTTCTAGGTAATGTGCAGACTCATTTTTTTCTTCCTCCATTAATGTATGTGGAAGATGTCCATCTCATACTTTATATAGAAGGAGTAAGATATAGCTGTGGCTTGTGGTGCGTTGCCACTGTGATGCCTTTAACAATACAAGTTTCCTGCATCTTATTAACTTACATTCTGGGGACATAAACAGACCTTCTAGAAAGGTTCAAAAGAGAAAAATAAGAGAAAGATTGAGGTAAAAAGTTCAAAGAAGCCACAGTGATACCTCCCCATGAAATATGGCTGTGAGGGGCATTTGCAGAGAGCACAGAAGAGGTGACTCAACTGCATGTTCTATTTGCAGAGGGTAAGTTTATTTGAGATATTTTGAAGAGTCTACTTAACTTTTATTGCTTTTTCATGATTGATTTCAGAACTCATAATGAGACCATGCGCTGTGTTCCACTAATTAACAGTGTGTTGCAAAGTGAAATAAAAGTTTGCTCATTTTTTTCATCAGCAAAAAGGTCAATAATATAAAAAGGTATCTGGCCAGTAGTTGCTGATGTAGCTTATCACAACTAAGCATAAATCCCTGGACTTAGTCTAACAAAAGGATGGAAATGTAATGTTCCATAAAAAATGTAAACTTATGCAAATGACTATAACATTTTGGAAGAATTTCCACCAGTTATAAGTTTAATGTAGCGGGCTTAACATTTCAGTTGTGAAACTGGTACAAAGAATCAACTAGTCAACAGACAAGAGAAGAGGATTTACTTTGATAAAGTAGCCAAATTCTACACTCCTTTTAAATGAATTCCATATCCTTCCCTGTTCTCTCCCTCTCCCTCTCCCTCCTCATCCCTCTCACTCTCTCTGTCTCCCTCCCCCTCCTCTCCCTTCCCTCTCCCTTTCCCTCTCCCTGTGTGTGTTTCTTTTTCTCCCTCCCTTTCCTTCTTCCCCTTCTCTCTTACCTTCCACCATTTCCACTGAAAACAGTTGGTTCTTACAGAATTCTGTATGACTGCAGTCATATTCATAAGATCTAATTTTGTTTTGTTTGCGAACTTTTGTGATTTATTAATAATATTTCATGTGTTCACTATATTTTTATGCTCCTGTTGAGTCTGTTCATGTGTGATTTGATTTCTAAATCACTTCTTATTAGATGTTTGGATTGATTTCAAGCATCCTTTCCTGTGACTCAGGCTATTGTGGATTTGGTATGTTTCTTAGGATGGCCAGTTTTATGCTTTTATTTTTCTTTTTGTTGAAAAATAGAATTGAAGTTATTTTATCATTTAATAAAATTACTTTCAAGTAACAGAACATGCAATTGAGTCACCTCTTCTCTAATTCGATGAAAAATACTGTGTTGCTTTTGGTAATCACTAAATGGTTAGATTTTCCCCACAAATAATGTGTTTTCTATTTGCTTTATGTATCAATCTATGCAGAAAGACTTAGCATTTGAATTTTCACTGTTCTAATATATATGAAATAATGGTCATCAATTTCATGTGTGCTTTTTTTACATATTGTTACTAAGGATTATTTTCCTTTCATGTATTGACACAATACTTGCATAACTCCTTTTGTTAAGAGACTTTTGAAAAATGTTTATTTTGTCATTATTGTTTTAGGCAGGGTATGACTATGTAGCCCAGGCTAGGTACACCAGGCTTGCCAAGACCTGGTGATGCAGAGATCTTCCTGTCTGTGTTTCCTTCATGCTCAGATTAAAGCAGTGTCATGCCCACATGTGGATGTCTTTGTTTCTAAAGTACATTTATGGCATATTAAGGCATTAGGAATGTTTCATTACTTATTTTGAAATGCTTTTATTCTATTTTTGATATGTTCATTGAAGTGTGTGCATGTGTGTGTGTGTGTGCGTATGTGCATGTGTGTGTAATGTGTTTGATCACATTTACCCCATTGCCCTATTTTGACTTATGTCTACTCTGCCAAAACCCTTTCCATAACAATCCCTGACATGTCCTTTTGGCTCACTGAGTTTTAAGGTAGGTTTTATTCACATGTTCATAATATATGATATACTCTGTGATATATATATATATATATATATATATATATATATATATATATATATAGTGGGCTTTGATATGACTCTTTTTTTTACAGTCTTTAAAATGTTGCTATATATTTTTTTTTAATTTGTAATTTTACCTTCTGTGGGTCATTCCTTTGGCTAACACTCTTAGAAACCTTTATTCACATCAATATTTTAAAGACTTTCAAGAATTAAACAAATTTAATGGTTACAATAAAGTCTCAGCTACACTTAATCACATTTTGTGACATGCACTGTGAGGTAATACAAGGACCCATTCAATGCGAAGGGCATATTTGACTATTTGAATAGCCAAAGCGTTTAAATAAAAAAGAATAAAAACAGATAGAAGTCTAGCATTATCTATACTATAATAAAAGCATTCGATGTCAACAAATGTGCTCGCGTTACTTTTATTCTAGCAGCAGTTTTCCCTGGATATAAGCTTTTGTACTAGCCCATTCTTTTGCTAGCCAGTGTTAAAGCTATCTTTTATTGTCTTTTTCTGAGGATTTTGCTTCCTAATCAGGGCAGGCTGGGTTGTCCTTCAGCAATGTGCAAGTTCATTCACTCACGCTGTAATGTGGATTAGTAATTCCTCTGTCCCTGTTAGTGAGGAGTGTTGGGAAGCTTGGAAGCGTGGCTATGTCATCGTTTATCTACTAGGCAGTTAGATTCAATTTTCCTGGGGTTTTGCAGTTATTACACAAACTTTCTGTAAAGATTCATGGAAAAGTGTTATTGTTGATAAACATTTTTGTTTATGTTGGACAAAACCCAGTAATTGTGTTTGGGTGAGCTTACACACTGAATTTACTTTTATTTATTTTTAGATATATTTATCTTTCTGCATGGTTGTTCTGCCTGTATGTATGTATTTGCCCTATATGCATACCTACTATAAGCAGAGGCCAGAAGAGGGAATCACATCTTCTGAAACTAGAATGTTTAAGTTATGAGCCATTATGTAGTTGACGGGAAGCAAATATTGGTTCCATGTAAGAGTCCAAGTGCTTATAAGCACTGAACCACCTACACAGCCCCACTGGATTTATCTGAATTTAATCTGAAAGCACTAGGAATTTTGTCACATTTGTAATTCAGCTGACATCTAGAATTCAAATACTTGTGGGTTTTTACTGATTTGATAATGCAAGAGTATTTTGAAAGAATATTTCATTAGTTCTCTGAAAGTTACATGCAATGAGTTTCAACCATATTCACTCCTCATACTCCTTCCAGATCTACCCTCTCCAACCTACCTGCAAGCCCACCTGATTTTGTTTGTTGTTTATTTCTATACCATTGACTCGAGTGAGTGTATAATAACTTTTGCCCTCTTATTTTCTGCAAATGTAACTTTTATTCACCTTAAATGTTGTGTCGGTGAGGGTTATTTCTTGTCTGATAACCTAGGCCTAGTCTTGGAAGTTTCTAGTCTTTGTAAAACCTTATCTAGGCCTACAATGTTTCCAGCCTCTGACACTTATTGGTGAGTAAGTTCACCCCATAGTCTTTCTGTAGATAGATATTTTTGTAGATTTTATAGATTTTGCTCTTAGTAATTATAAACTGTTATAGTTAATTTCCTTTATGTTTTGAACATAAGGCTAAGTCATTGACTCATTTCATTTGAACACGTATTTTCCAGTACAACTTACTGTAAAATTAAATATTTTCCCATTGCTACTTCAGTGTCTTTGTCAAGTGTCAGATAAACACGTGTGTGTGCGTCAGTATATTTCGGGTTTATCTAATCATGTCCATTATTCTCTGTCTGTAAACATATTGACACATATAGTCTTAGTGATTACTACTCAGAAAGGAAACTTTTTGTTTGGAAGATGTAAATTCTTTATCTATAGTCCTGTATTTAGAAACTCTTCTACAGGGGCTGCAAGCATGGCTCAGTGGTAGATGTGTCTAGGCATGTGGCAGAGGACCTGACATCAGTTTCCAGCACCTACATCATGAGTCTCAGAACCACCTGTATGTTCCACTTCAGGGCATCTGACGCCCTCTTCTGGACTTCACAGGCTCCTGTACTAAGATGTACACAAACCACACGCAGACATACACATAAACATAATTAAAATTTCATCTTAAAAATGAAAATCGTTTATCTAGATTCTTTATATCTTCATATAAACTTTTTATTATTTTTTATTGTTTCACACTCCAGTTTTTATTCATGCATCCTCTCTGCCCACCCCTGTCTCCATGAGGATGTCTCATCCTCCCCAACCCAACAGACCTCGAAACTCCCTGGGGCCTCCAGTCTCTTGAGGGTTAAGTGTATCTTCTCTGACTGAACCCAGACCCAGCAGTTCTCTGCTGTGTATGTGTTGGGGGCCTCATCTCAGCTGGTGTATGCTGCCTGGTTGATGATCCAGTGTCTGAGAGATCTTGGGGGTCCAGGTTAAATTGAAACTGTGTTCACATAGTATTTCATTGATTTTGCAATGCTATCAACCACTGTTATAAGAAACTTGAATCCTTTTGGTGTTGGATCATTTGGGAAAAAAAACTCAAAAGTAGGTAGAATGGTGACATGGTGTCATTGCTTTGTGACTTTTCAATAGACATCTCCATGGTTCTGTGATTTGGACTTTAAAAGTTATATTTTTAATTTTTACCAGCTCAAACAAATATTAACTTTCTTGTCTTACGTTGTAAAAGAACTGCAACAGTTTACATATTTTTCTGTCATCCAGTTAGTGGTTGGCCTGATGTCACTTTGCATATCATTCACATTTATTCTTTTACCAGGCTTCTCAAGCAAAAGTGAAAATGCCTGTTAAGAAAATGAGTGGCCAGTAAAATTTCAAATATTTATTATACCCATGCCTTTCAGTCTGGAAAACCAATGGCCAATGTGTTTTTCCATTTGTTATTGTCCCATATATCCTTGAGTAAATGCTTTTAATTTTCCCCCCATTGCTTCAGTTCAGATATATTTCATTCCTATACTTTTATTTCTCTCTTAGTAGAAATTTTCTGTGCTGCTTGATTGTGTAATTACAGCGATTTTACTTTTTTTTTTTTATTAACTTGAGTATTTCTTATATACATTTCGAGTGTTATTCCCTTTCCCGGTTTCCGGGCAAACATCCCCCTCCCCCCTCCCCTTCCTTATGGGTATTCCCCTCCCAACCCTCTCCCCATTGCCACCCTCCCCCCATAGACTAGTTCACTGGGGGTTCAGTCTTAGCAGGACCCAGGGCTTCCCCTTCCACTGGTGCTCTTACTAGGATATTCATTGCTACCTATGGGGTCAGAGTCCAGGGTCAGTCCATGTATAGTCTTTAGGTAGTGGCTTAGTCCCTGGAAGCTCTGGTTGCTTGGCATTGTTGTACTTTTGGGGTCTCGAGCCCCTTCAAGCTCTTCCAGTTCTTTCTCTGATTCCTTCAATAGGGGACCTATTCTCAGTTCAGTGGTTTGCTGCTGGCATTCGCCTCTGTATTTGCTGTATTCTGGCTGTGTCTCTCAGGAGCGATCTACATCCGGCTCCTGTCCGGTCTGCACTTCTTTGCTTCATCCATCTTGTCTAATTGGGTGGCTGTATATGTATGGGCCAAATGTGGGACAGGCTCTGAATGGGCGATCCTTCAGTCTCTGTTTTAATCTTTGCCTCTCCCTTCCCTGCCAAGGGTATTCTTTTTCCTCATTTAAAGAAGGAGTGAAGCATTCACATTTGATCATCCGTCTTGAGTTTCGTTTGTTCTAGGGATCTAGGGTAATTCAAGCATTTGGGCTAATAGCCACTTATCAATGAGTGCATACCATGTATGTCTTTCTGTGATTGGGTTAGCTCACTCAGGATGATATTTTCCAGTTCCAACCATTTGCCTACGAATTTCATAAGCTCGTTGTTTTTGATAGCTGAGTAATATTCCATTGTGTAGATGTACCACATTTTCTATATCCATTCCTCTGTTAAAGGGCATCTGGGTTCTTTTCATTTTCTGGCTATTATAAATAAGGCTGTGATGAACATAGTGGAGCACGTGTCTCTTTTATATGTTGAGGCATCTTTTGGGTATATGCCCAAGAGAGGTATAGCTGGATCCTCAGGCAGTTCAATGTCCAATTTTCTGAGGAACCTCCAGACTGATTTCCAGAATGGTTTTACCAGTCTGCAATCCCACCAACAATGGAGGAGTGTTCCTCTTTCTCCACATCCTCGCCAGCATCTGCTGTCACCTGAGTTTTTGATCTTAGCCAATCGTACTGGTGTGAGGTGAAATCTCAGGGTTGTTTTGATTTGCATTTCCCTTATGATTAAAGACGTTGAACATTTCTTTAGGTGTTTCTCAGCCATTCGGCATTCCTCAGGTGTGAATTCTTTGTTTAGCTCTGAACCCCATTTTTTAATAGGGTTATTTGTTTCCCTGCGGTCTAACTTCTTGAGTTCTTTGTATATTTTGGATATAAGGCCTCTATCTGTTGTAGGATTGGTAAAGATCTTTTCCCAATCTGTTGGTTGCTGTTTTGTCCTAACCACAGTGTACTTTGCCTTACAGAAGCTTTGCAGTTTTATGAGATCCCATTTGTCGATTCTTGATCTTAGAGCATAAGCCATTGGTGTTTTGTTCAGGAAATTTTTTCCAGTGCCCATGTGTTCCAGATGCTTCCCTAGTTTTTCTTCTATTAGTTTGAGTGTGTCTGGTTTGATGTGGAGGTCCTTGATCCACTTGGACTTAAGCTTTGTACAGGGTGATAAGCATGGATCGATCTGCATTCTTCTACATGTTGCCCTCCAGTTGAACCAGCACCATTTGCTGAAAATGCTATCTTTTTTCCATTGGATGATTTTGGCTCCTTTGTCAAAAATCAAGTGACCATAGGTGTGTGGGTTCATTTCTGGGTCTTCAATTCTATTCCATTGGTCTATCTGTCTGTCTCTGTACCAATACCATGCAGTTTTTATCACTATTGCTCTGTAATACTGCTTGAGTTCAGGGATAGTGATTCCCCCTGAAGTCCTTTTATTGTTGAGGATAGCTTTAGCTATCCTGGGTTTTTTGTTATTCCAGATGAATTTCCAAATTGTTCTGTCTAACTCTTTGAAGAATTGGATTGGTATTTTGATGGGGATTGCATTGAATCTGTAGATTGCTTTTGGTAAAATGGCCATTTTTACTATATTAATCCTGCCAATCCATGAGCATGGGAGATCTTTCCATCTTCTGAGGTCTTCTTCAATTTCTTTCCTCAGTGTCTTGAAGTTCTTATTGTACAGATCTTTTACTTGCTTGGTTAAAGTCACACCGAGGTACTTTATATTATTTGGGTCTATTATGAAGGGTGTCGTTTCCCTAATTTCTTTCTCGGCTTGTTTCTCTTTTGTATAGAGGAAGGCAACTGATTTATTTGAGTTAATTTTATACCCAGCCACTTTGCTGAAGTTGTTTATCAGCTTTAATAGTTCTCTGGTGGAACTTTTGGGATCACTTAAATATACTATCATGTCATCTGCAAATAGTGATATTTTGACCTCTTCTTTTCCGATCTGTATCCCTTTGATCTCCTTTTGTTGTCTGATTGCTCTGGCTAGAACTTCAAGAACTATCTTGAATAAGTAGGGAGAGAGTGGGCAGCCTTGTCTAGTCCCTGATTTTAGTGGGATTGCTTCAAGTTTCTCTCCATTTAGTTTAATGTTAGCAACTGGTTTGCTGTATATGGCTTTTACTATGTTTAGGTATGGGCCTTGAATTCCTATTCTTTCCAGGACTTTTATCATGAAGGGGTGTTGAATTTTGTCAAATGCTTTCTCAGCATCTAATGAAATGATCATGTGGTTCTGTTCTTTCAGTTTGTTTATATAATGGATCACGTTGTTGGTTTTCCATATATTAAACCATCCCTGCATGCCTGGGATGAAGCCTACTTGATCATGGTGGATGATTGTTTTGATGTGCTCTTGAATTCGGTTTGCCAGAATTTCATTGAGTATTTTTGCGTCGATATTCATAAGGGAAATTGGTCTGAAGTTCTCTTTCTTTGTTGTGTCTTTGTGTGGTTTAGGTATAAGAGTAATTGTGGCTTCGTAGAAGGAATTCGGTAGTGCTCCATCTGTTTCAATTTTGTGGAATAGTTTGGATAATATTGGTATGAGGTCTTCTATGAAGGTTTGATAGAATTCTGCACTAAACCCGTCTGGACCTGGGCTCTTTTTGGTTGGGAAACCTTTAATGACTGCTTCTATTTCCTTAGGAGTTATGGGGTTGTTTAACTGGTTTATCTGTTCCTGATTTAACTTCGATACCGGAAATTGTCCATTTCCTGAAGATTTTCAAATTTTGTTGAATATAGGTTTTTATAGTAAGATCTGATGATATTTTGAATTTCCTCTGAATCTGTAGTTATGTCTCCCTTTTCATTTCTGATTTTGTTAATTTGGACGCACTCTCTGTGTCCTCTCATTAGTCTGGCTAAGGGTTTATCTATCTTGTTGATTTTCTCAAAGAACCAACTTTTGGTTCTGTTGATTCTTTCTATGGTCCTTTTTGTTTCTACTTGGTTGATTTCAGCTCTGAGTTTGATTATTTCCTGCCTTCTACTCCTTCTGGGTGTATTTGCTTCTTTTTGTTCTAGAGCTTTTAGGTGTGCTGTCAAGCTGCTGACATATGCTCTTTCCTGTTTCTTTCTGCAGGCACTCAGCGCTATGAGTTTTCCTCTTAGCACAGCTTTCATTGTGTCCCATAAGTTTGAGTATGTTGTATCTTCATTTTTATTAAATTCTAAAAAGTTTTTAATTTCTTTCTTTATTTCTTCCTTGACCAGGTTATCATTGAGTAGAGCATTGTTCAATTTCCACGTATATGTGGGCATTCTTCCCTTATTGTTATTGAAGACCAGTTTTAGGCCGTGGTGGTCCGATAGCACGCATGGGATTATTTCTATCTTTCTGTACCTGTTGAGGCCCGTTTTTTGACCAATTATATGGTCAATTTTGGAGAAAGTACCATGAGGAGCTGAGAAGAAGGTATATCCTTTTGCTTTAGGATAGAATGTTCTATAAATATCTGTTAAGTCCATTTGGCTCATGACTTCTCTTAGTCTGTCGACATCACTGTTTAATTTCTGTTTCCATGATCTGTCCATTGATGAGAGTGGGGTGTTGAAATCTCCCACTATTATTGTGTGAGGTGCAATGTGTGTTTTGAGCTTTAGTAAGGTTTCTTTTACGTATGTAGGTGTCCTTGTATTTGGGGCATAGATATTTAGGATTGAGAGTTCATCTTGGTGGATTTTTCCTTTGATGAATATGAAGTGTCCTTCCTTATCTTTTTTGATGACTTTTAGTTGGAAATTGATTTTATTTGATATTAGAATGGCTACTCCAGCTTGCTTCTTCTGACCATTTGCTTGGAAAGTTGTTTTCCAGCCTTTCACTCTGAGGTAGTGTCTGTCTTTGTCTCTGAGGTGTGTTTCCTGTAGGCAGCAGAATGCAGGGTCCTTGTTGCGTATCCAGTTTGTTAATCTATGTCTTTTTATTGGGGAGTTGAGGCCATTGATATTGAGAGATATTAAGGAATAGTGATTATTGTTTCCCTTTATATTCATATTTGGATGTGAGGTTATGTTTGTGTGCTTTCATTCTCTTTGTTTTGTTGCCAAGACGATTAGTTTCTTGCTTCTTCTAGGGTATAGCTTGCCTCCTTATGTTGGGCTTTACCATTTATTATCCTTTGTAGTGCTGGATTTGTAGAAAGATATTGTGTAAATTTGGTTTTGTCATGGAATATCTTGGTTTCTCCATCAATGTTAATTGAGAGTTTTGCTGGATACAGTAACCTGGGCTGGCATTTGTGTTCTCTTAGGGTCTGTATGACATCAGTCCAGGATCTTCTGGCCTTCATAGTTTCTGGCGAGAAGTCTGGTGTGATTCTGATAGGTCTCCCTTTATATGATACTTGACCTTTTTCCCTTACTGCTTTTAATATTCTTTCTTTATTTTGTGTGTTTGGTGTTTTGACAATTATGTGACGGGAGGTGTTTCTTTTCTGGTCCAATCTATTTGGAGTTCTGTAGGCTTCTTGTATGTCTATGGGTATCTCTTTTTTTAGGTTAGGGAAGTTTTCTTCTGTGATTTTGTTGAAGATATTTACTGGTCCTTTGAGCTGGAGTCTTCACTCTCTTCTATACCTATTATCCTTAGGTTTGATCTTCTCATTGAGTCCTGGATTTCCTGTATGTTTTGGACCAGTAGCTTTTTCCGCTTTACATTATCTTTGACAGTTGAATCAATGATTTCTATGGAATCTTCTGCTCCTGAGATTCTCTCTTCCATCTCTTGTATTCTGTTGGTGAAGCTTGTATCTACAGCTCCTTGTCTCTTCTTTTGGTTTTCTATATCCAGGGTTGTTTCCATGTGTTCTTTCTTGATTGCTTCTATTTCCATTTTTAATTCCTTCAACTGTTTGATTGTGTTTTCCTGGAATTCTTTCAGGGATTTTTGTGTCTCCTCTCTATGGGCTTCTACTTGTTTATTTATGTTTTCCTGGAATTCTTTCAGGGATTTTTGTGTCTCCTCTCTATGGGCTTCTACTTGTTTACTTATGTTTTCCTGGAGTTCTTTCAGGCATTTTTGCGATTCCTCTCTGTAGGCTTCTACTTGTTCTCTAAGGGAGTTCTTCACGTCTTTCTTGAAGTCCTCCAGCATCATGATCAAAAATGATTTTGGAACTAGATCTTGCTTTTCTGGTGTGTTTGGATATTCCGTGTTTGTTTTGATGGGAGAATTGGGCTCCGATCGTGCCATGTAGTCTTGGTTTCTGTTGCTTGGGTTCCTGCGCTTGCCTCTCGCCATCAGATTATCTCTAGTGTTACTTTGTTCTGCTATTTCTGACAGTGGCTAGACTGTCCTATAAGCCTATGTGTCAGGAGTGCTGTAGACCTGTTTTCCTCTCTTTCAGTCAGTTATGGGGACAGTGTGTTCTGCTTTCGGGCGTGTAGTTTTTCCTCTCTACAGGTCTTCAGCTGTTCCTGTGGGCCTGTGTCTTGAGTTCACCAGGCAGCTTTCTTGCAGCAGAAAATTTGGTCTTACCTGTGGTCCCGAGGCTCAGGTTCGCTCATGGGGTGCTGCCCACGGGCTCTCTGCAGTGGCAGCAACCAGGAAGACCTGTGCCGCCCCTTCCGGGAGCTTCAGTGCACCAGGGTTCCAGATGGTCTTTGGCTTTTTCCTCTGGCGTCCGAGATGTGTGTGCAGGGAGCAGTCTCTTCTGGTTTCCCAGGCTTGTCTGCCTCTCTGAAGGTTTAGCTCTCCCTCCCACGGGATTTGGGTGCAGAGAACTGTTTATCCGGTCTGTTTCTTTCAGGTTCCGGCTGTGTCTCCGCGATTTTACTTTTACAAACACGTTTTAAATTTATCTTTGTATCTTCTATTTCTCATTTTGTGTGTGTGTGTGTGTGTGTGTGTGTGTGTGTGTGTGTGTGTGTGTTTATATTTTACATTGATTTTTGAACATTGATTTTTGAGCACATTTATACTGGTTCATTTGATGCCCCTACCTCCTGATTATGTCATTTTCATGATTTTCAAACTTATTTATTTTTACCGTATTCACAAAAGTTTTACCATTTGCTGTTTCTTTAATTATCAACTATGATTATTTCTTGTTTCTGAGGATATGAAAAATAATAGGTTGGCAAGTGTTTGAACATTTTAATTTTAAAAACATTCACATTTATCTTCCTAAGTTACTTATAGATGCATCTTGTGCTTTTGAGGATTATTTTTGATTCCCTTGAGGTAGTCCTAATATAGTTTTCACCCTGGGACTATGAGAGTTTTATTAAAAATATGGCTCTTTTATTGGCACTAACTTAATCGTCCAAGCTTTCAGCAAAAAGTCTCTTGACTATGGCTGGTATGAACTTTGCACTTTTGTGGCCTCATGGGAGCTTAGATGATTGGCTTTACATCTTGGGCAGTGGTTAATGGCTCACATTGAACAATTTTATGTGATGCTTATATTGTATTTAGATATGGACACATGGGATCCTCAGGAGAGCTCTTTCTGCATATATATATATATATATATATATATATATGTACATATATATATATATATAACATTTCTATCAGTTTGAGCAACAAATTGGATGTGCTACAGCTTTCACAGCTTCTATTATGGTATAAAAGAACCCTATGCTCTCTTTTAATTCCCACTATGGTCAAAAAACTACCTTGAAGGTCAAAGCTGGGGCAGGCAGCACTTCACAACTCTTCTGTTCTCTCACAGGTCATAGCTTTTCTTGCCTTTGTCCAATGTCTAAAAGTGTTACTATGACTCTTTTCCAGCTTATCCATTTAAATTTACCATGTGAGTTATTCTCTCTGAGGATTGAGCTGAAACTCATCCTTTTGTTTCACTTATTTACTATAGAGCACGATAGAAAGGGTTTTTATTTTATAGATAATGTGAGCAGCATTGTTTCACATGACATCTCCTGGACTGTATTTGCCTATCACATATTTAGAAACCATATGGCAATAATTAGGTTGAACTTTTTCTTCACACTGCTAATTCTAACATTGCTGAAATATAGAATGCTTAGTATGAAATTAGGTCTTCATACATTGGATATTTTATTTCTTGTTCCATGTTCTTTCCATTAATCTTAACTTTTGTTTATCTTACCTCATGTTATGAATATGAGCCTTAAAAATGTTACTAATAAGTACATTGTATCTATCCCACCCTGTCAGAATGCATGCCTCCAGTTTCAGTTTTGTTATACTTCTGTATAATTCACCATCAGAAACTTCAAATACGGTGTGCTTGGTATTTACTCCAATGTTCTGACCTATAATTTGCAAAATAATGACTTGTCAGGGCTAGTCTGAATAGTAAAATGAATTTTTATTTTTAATTTTATTTTTAAAATGTTCAGATTAAAAGTGAATGGATTATTTCAAACTGTATGTTGAGACAGCTTTATTACAATGGAGAACTGTCTACATTTCTCTTGATTTAGTGGCCTGGGGTTCTATATCACATTTTAGATCTGTGTTGAAGGCAAAATTCTAGTACCATAAGCAAGAAATTATGGCATCACTAATTCTACAGTTGAGTGAATATGACCCTGGAAGAAATGTTTCCTGAACACTGACCTCAACATTCATTAAGCATATTCTCTAGTGGAGAAATTATCAAAACACAGAAAAGCCTAGAAACTGGTGACCAAGTTGAATTCTACTTTTCTGATAAAAATTTGTCTTTAACATTCCAGATCTTGACCTCTGATACATGGGCTGGAATATACAGGAAAAAGTTATCTTCCATACAGTCTTCAAAGAGGAGCTGATTTGTGATTGGTTCATCAATGTGCCATTCTCTATAAATATTTTGTGGTAAAAGGAAAGTAAACAATGATATATACATTCATATATAATAATAGGCATTGAAAATTGATTTTAGTGGTAAGCCATAGGTCAATAACTATGGCCTTTAAATATTATATAACAAATTAATTTTGTATCATTTTAATATCTAATTAATCATACATGTAGAATTTTATTATCTAAGTATCTATCTTCATGTATCTATATCTATCATCTGCCAATCAACATTGGAGAATTTAAAAGGTCATTTAATTTAAAGCACAATATAGGTATATGCTTAAGTTTCAAGATCTTGCTTTCCTTCTCTCCTCTTCAAAATTGCTTGTAATAATGTCAATGCCCAAAGATTTAGAATTAAATTTGAATCATATTATGGAAAGGTAGAGACCTATATGTTAATATTGCTTATATAAGTGCAAAGAATGTGATAAATTTAGGTGTCACTGCTGAAGTTCTTGTGTATACAAATATGAATATATTTTCTATTTACAGAAAAGCCATTAGCTATTATGAGTGTGCAGATATAGTATTTTGAGATTACATCACATGGAAATATATGACTACTGCATATTATATCAAGACTTATAGAAATTTTGTATCATAATTTTAAACACTTTTCATTCATAGTTTCCTACTTTTGGATACTATCCAGAAAGGATTCTTAAAGTTTGCTTGTAGTAATATTAAGGTTTACTGTAGGTGGTTAATATGAAATTTAAATACAAGAAGATAACAGAAGACTTTAAATAATAGACAATTATAAATTTTACTTTTAGTTAATTTAAAAGATAAATGATCTTTTAACATAAGTCATGCATAATGATGAAGACATTAACAGAATTATAAGACTGTATTAACCATGTATTTAAGTATTAAATACAAAGCTAACACATAATATTTAAAGAGGATAATATAAAAGAATATCAGAGTGATAAATACAAATTGACAGTACCTGAACAAATAACCTAGAATTGGTAGAATTCAACTGCATCATCTCATCACTACCTCTTCAAAGAGTAGAATTTCACTAGCAGTATACTAAAAAATATAGCTGGTAAGAAAAGTATTAGTAATAGAACTCAGGAAAAAGGAAATATTGCAAAGACTTTTGGCAGTTAAGTTAAGGTGTCACTACATAGGCAGACATGCCAGAAATCTTAATATTTCACATAAATATTGAGAAAAAATATCTAGGGCTTGACCGTTTCCTCACCCTTCTGAATAGTGAGTTCTAAAAGGGGCTGCCACAGGAAAGGGATGGAGCAGCCTAAGAATCACTTGTTCATAAATATTTCTTCCCTTCACTGAGAGAATATACATTTCTGCTGACAGCTGGTGTGCTTCCCCATGTCTGATTTATAAATTTCCTCTCCAATATTGGCTCAGATATGAGGCTTTCCAGGACTAAGAAAAGAGTGAACTCAACAATGTGCCAATTCTAAGCCAATATATGCAGCTTTGCGTATGCCTAATACTTCTCTATAAGTGGTGTAAGACTTGAGTTACACAATGAACTGATAAAGCAATTTATAGCGTGAAGTTAATAACCTTCAATTTCATGAGATACTCCTATTTAATATGTTCATTCTTTTATTCAATTATAATTTATTGAGAATTTACAAGCATTCTTTGGGAAGTATCAAGGACATAGAGTGTAAGTCCTTGGCATTATTACAGAAATCAAAACAAACCAGGTTTTCTCGAAACCAGAACTCTCTGCTACCACTTTCCCATGACAGGATCTGAGTTTGCAAAAAATGTGGCTAGCAGAAGATAATTAAGTATTGAATTGTAATGAAATAGGATAAATATACAACATATTATATATGGTAAGAATAAGGTCAACACATGTTTAAGAGCAAAAGAAATCAACAGAGGTTACACAGATACATAGTATCGATACATGAAAATGTAACTAGCTTCTCATCAACAGGCTTGTTTGTTTGTTTGTTTGTTTGTTTGCAGTAAGTAGAGGCTATAGAAAAGATCTACAAAACTACAAATGTGATTGAAGCATGCCTAGATTTAATTTGTATACCTGCAACTGAACTTCTACATCTATGGCTCAGGGAACATGGTTCAAGAGAGGCAGAAAAGCTAGGATGTCTGCTGCTAGATAGTGTCATATAGTTGGCCTGGGATATACCAACATGAATGGGGGAAGTGTCATGAGCACTGGTAACACCATAGATGAAGAGTCCATGCAATCAGAGACTGATGAGAGAGGAAAACTCACTATATACTATGGAGGATTCCTCTGGTACTTTACTCAGTTTCAAATAGTCAGTTGTAAACACATATAGCCATAAATGGGCCATACATTTGAGAGCTATGGAGGGCCACAGAATGTATTGGATGCAGTTCAGGCAAGTGTAGGAATAATGTAAATACAGTTCTCATGAATAGAATTCTTTAAAAAGATATTGAAAGGTAAAGAAGCACAAGGAAATAAAGAAAACAAAAGAAGTATCAGGACCAGGTGTCCAAGATGAAAACAAAGCCATGGAAGGAAGCTGGCATATGTAATGTAGAAATGCAGATAGCAGCCATATTACATAAAGTGAAGACTTGCTTATGCTGACCCAGAGGGAGACCGAACACAAATAATATGAACACTGAAACTTTATAAGGTTTTAATTTAATAAGAACGTTTATATGACAGAATATACAGAAGAATGATGAGAGGAAGCTGTGTCTTACAGACCTTCATAATCAAATCAAAGAACAAAGCATAAAAATGAATTCTAAATAACAAGAAACCTATTGAGCAGGGAAGAATTTGTACAGTTCTATAGACCTTAAGCAAAATTGCCTACAGAGACAGAGAAATTCAAATTGTAGGAAGGATTATATTTACATTTATTTGTTTATTTATATTTTTATATTCTGCCTGAAAACTATAGTTTTTTTCACATTCCTCTCCTCCCAGTCCTTAAAATAACTCCCTTCCACCATGTCCACTGCCCCCAAATTTCTCTTCAGAAAAGGGGAAGCCTCCCATGGATATGAACCAGCATTGGCATATCGAGTTGCAGTAATATAGAGGAATTTATTATACAAACATGGTTGTTGTAGCAAAGGATCCCATATGCATGCTGCTGTGGTTCATACATTTAATCCCTGGAATACAGACACACACTTAGTACATACTTTAAATGCCTAAAATGGAGGAAAAGTTAGTTTGAGAAGGAAGCAATCATGTTTAAAAGAGCAATTTACAAATTCATTTGGAAAAACAAAAACCCCAGATTAGCGAAAACTATCCTCAACAATAAAAGAACTTCTGGGGGAAATCACCATCCCTGACCTCAAGCTGTATTACAGAGCAATAGTGATAAAAATTGTTGGTACAGACAGGCAAGTAGATTAGTGGGATAGAATTGAAGACCCAGAAATGAACCCATACACCTATGGTCACTTGATCTTTGACAAAGGAGATAAAACCACCTAATGGGGGAGAGAAAAAGACACATGCTCCACTATGTTCGTAGCAGCCTTATTTATATTAGCCAGAAGCTGGAAAGAACCCAGATGCCCTTCAACAGAGAATGGATACAGAAAATGTGGTACATCTACACAATGGAATACTACTCAGCTATCAAAAACAATGGCTTTATGAAATTCATAGGCAAAAGGATTGAACTAGAAAATATCATCCTGAGTGAGGTAACTCTGTCACAAACAAAACAAAACAAAACAAAACAAAACATAGTGTGCACTCCCTGATAAGTGGGTATTAGCCAAAAGTCTTGAATTACTCAACATACAATCCACAGACCACATGAAGCTCAAGAAGAAGGATGACCAAAGTAAGGATGCTTCAGTTCTTCTTAAAAGGGGGAACAAAAATATTCATAGGAGGGAATATGGAGACAAGGTTTGGAGCAGAGAGTGAAGGAATGGCCATTCAGAGCCTCCTGCCCCACCCGGGGATCCATCCTTATGTATATACAGCCAACCAAAGTAGACAATATTCTTGCCTAGGAAGCGCAAGACCCTGGGTTCGGTCCCCAGCTCCAAAAAAAAAGAACCAAAAAAAAAAAAAAAAAGACAAAGTAGACAATATTAATGAAGGCAAAAAGTGCATGCTAACAGGAGCCTGATATAGCTGTCTCCTGAGAGGCTCAGACAGAGCATGACAGTTACAGAGCTGAATGCTAGCAGCAAACCACTGGACTGAGAACAGGGTCCCTGTTGCAGTAATTAGAGAAAGGATTCAAAGAGCTGAAGAAGCTTGCAACCCTATAAGAACAATAATGCTAACCAACCAGAGCTCGTGGGGAGTAATCCAATACCCAAAGAATACTCGTGGACAGACCCATGGCTCCTGCTGCATATGTAGCAGAGGATGGCATTGTTGGGCACCAATGGGAGGAGATGCCATTGGTTCTGCCAAGGCTGGACCCCCAGTGCAGCGGAATATTGGGGGGGTTGTAGTGGTGGAAAGGGAAGTGTTTTTTGGGGGGACCACCCTTATAGAAGGGGAGGGGGATGGGATGGGGACTCATAGCTAGGAAAACAGGAAAGAGAATCACATTCGAAATGTATATAAAAAATATCAAAAAAAAAAAAGTTGGGTAAAATGACCATTGAGTTAATCAAACTCAATGGTAGGACATTTATTGATTTATTTAATGAAGTTCATTTGGATAAGAACCAATTAAAATAAACAAAACAAAATAAAAATATAAAAAAGTGACCAGTGGCTCACAAAGTAACAAATCAGAGAAAGATTTGACAGAACGGCTCAGAGATAGGATATACACAACTCTCAGAAGGACAGGAAAGACAGGGTACTAAAGTGCAGTGCAGTACAGTGAGTGAAATTCAGTTCAGTTGAGATCAGCCAGCATGTGCAAAGGCATTTGAAGCCAGAGTATAAGGAGGCAGAAAACTAGAACAAATCACCAGAGTGAGTTTGTGGCCATACAGAGCAATAGACTGAGAAGCTGAGAGAAGCCCATTTGAAACAGTCAGCTTGAAGAGGAGTTCTGAACAAGAACAGCTGAGTTGAGCTAGCTAGCCTGAGTTCAAAAAGAACAAGAAAAAGCGAGCTTATTTGGAAGCAAACATTTAAGAAAGCAATTTCATCGGGCAAATGAGAGTTACTTTTACATCTGGAACCCAATATGATTGGAAGAGAAGAAAAAGCCTAATGATGCTGCAGAAAGCAGATGAAATCTGACAGAAAACCTGCAGAAGAGACATCCCCAGAAAGCCTCCAAGGAGGCTGTCATCTGTCACTATAGGAAGCATTACTTTTTCAAGTTTCTGGACACCCATTGATTCCAGAGTCTGCGAAATAGCAGGACACTTAAGCTAAGAGCAAGAATGTCATAAGAGATGAGACAGTGAATCGCAGTTAGCCTCTCAAAGACAATCTTAATATATAGATAAACTCTTCCTTCTGGCATTAGATATGGGAAACACAGCTTCAGGTCTCTCGAGAGCAAGAGTAGGAGTTAAGGGGTTAGAAATGTTACTTGAAAATCCATCAGAGGGCTTGCAGTGCTGAGCACTGGAGAAGATGGGCAGCACAGGAACAGCTCTCGTTCATGAAAAGGACATGCAGCGTATCCAGAGGATGAAATAGAAATGGATGATAAAGATGGAAAGCAAAAAACAATGCCATTAGGCACATGCGTTTTAGGGCCCAAGTGAGACTCTGAGAGTCTGAGATTGCATGATCTCTTACTGCACTTCCCTCACTGAAGACCAAGAAGCCAGATTGAGGAATGAATCTTTTGCTGCAACCTCATTTGTTCTGTTCTAATAAAGTCAAGATCATGTTATTCCTAAAAACCAAACCAAATCAAACCAAAACCAACCTCAACAAAACCAGAAAAAGAAATTAAGAAAAACCATCAGGTACTTATTGAAACTGTGACCACCAGAGTAAACTCCCGCCCATTCTGGATTGCAATCTTTATATATTTTCCTCTAGAAATAGGTTGAAAATATATCTATGTAATAAGAAAAAAGCTATGTTTAGCTATGATTGTGAAAAGCCTCAAGAGAAAAAAGACAGAGGAAGTAAGAGAACAGGAGGTGCTTAATTGTGACTGGTACCTAGTGAATTAAGGATCAAGATGGAGAGACCATTGAACCTACAGTGCCATCTCTCAATGAAATTAAGGAAAGGCAACCACCCCAACTAGCTTTCCTAGTTACAATGACACAAATGCCAGAAAATGGTGAAAGTTCACAAAATGAACAACTAACCTGGAACCCTGTTAAAATACAAGTTCTTCCACATTTTAAAGAATCAAGAGTAAACTACGGGATGCACTGATCCTATGTAAGAAAAATGCTGAAGACCTGGGCTACCCAAAACAAGGTTATCCCCCAAGCCTGGAATGATTTAGCATCAACTACCCTAGAAGCTGGTTCTCAAACAAAATGGCTGAAACGATTGTGAGAAGGAGCTGAAATTATGGAAATGGCAATAGGCCTAAAGATGTTAATGTTGTGAAAGACTGATGGTTAGGTGAGGGATAATTTGCTGATTTAATAAAGCAGATGCTATTTGATGACTCTATTATTATACAATATACTTTACTATCTTTAAGAGGTTAGAACAAAGAAAAAGGTCTATGTTATTCACAAAGATTATGCAAAGCCCACAGAGACTTTACTGACTTCTTACATAGATTAATGTCTGCTATAAATAGGGCAATATCAGATCCAGAATTGAAATGAGCATTAATTAAAACTTTAGCTTTCGAAAATGCAAATGCAGAGTGTAAAAAATTTCTTAGACCTCTAAAACTTCAATCAGTACACATGGATGAATCGATTAGAACTACTGCTGATATTGACCCTAATCACTATGTAATTGGAGAAGCAATGGCCAATAATCCTAGATATAAAAATGCCCATTGTTTTGACTGTGGGAGACAAGTCATTTGAAAAGGCATTGTAGGCAAAACACTCCTAGCACCTTCTCTAAAAGATCAAAAGATCGCATCATTCTTGGATTTGTTGATGGTGTGGTAAGCATAGTAATTGGACTAATGAATGCAGATTAGCAAGACATATGTAAGATAATCCCTTACCAATGGGAAAGTCCCTAGGAGACAATGGGAAAATACCCTGAAAACAAACAACACTAAAAAGGTCTTCTTGTCCATAACCCACAGAGCAACTAGAGAAAATTAAATTAGATATTGGAGATATTGTGGATTGACATCTAATGCGATATGGTTTGTTTCTTTCTTTATTTAAATAGATGAGAAGTCCAGATCACTGGAGTGGAGCTGGGCATTGAATGGGAATGTCTAAGTGTCTAGTTTATGTGTAGATTCATAAAAATCCACCTTAATATACAGAAAGATTAAATGAAAGACACTGGATTATAGGAAAAAATGCTGAATTAGATTAACTTGTATTATTTAAAGATGTTTTAACATCAGAATGGATGTCAAGGAATGTGTTATATTGCGGAAGAAGTTTTGTCTATATTTCTACAGGTGATAAAAAACTATGGCTTCCATCAATATTGATAAAAATCCAATCCAAGAAAGAGAAGCTTCCACATGAAAAGAGTGAGTAAAGGAAGGGTTTCAGAAAGGCAGCAGAAGAGATAATGCATAAAAAGATAAAAAGTTGATCCCCTTTCCCCCACATAGGTAATGGAGAGAGCTCAACAAGTAAGTGGGGATGAAAATGGCAGACTGTTTACTAGACTGGCAGATTGGAAAACCTTGATGCTGAAATGAGAATTTGCGGAAAGAAGTTGATCAGGACAGCAATTATGAAGGATCATCAAATCAACCTGTATCAACAGTTCCTTAAAAAATATTCAGACCGTTATATTTATGGGTTTAGTAATTGTTTCCCTTGTAATTACAAATTTTAGCTCAAGCAGAAAGTGGGGGGAAGATGTAGAGGCCTTTTAATCCCTCAACATGACTGTTTTGGCAAGGGATCACATCCGAAATCATTCTAGGTCTGTGTGATCAAGATTCAGTGCACACCTTTGTATAGAATATAGACATGGCCCTAGTACACAACTTTAATATAAACAGTGAAAGTAAAATTTGTAGAAGAAAGCATCCATGTTTGAAAATGACAAATCAGAGAGAGATTTGACAGAATGAGTTAGGGATAGGATATACCCAACTCTCACAAGGACAGGAAAGAGAGACAACTTAGTTGCAGTGTAGTGCAGTGTAGTGGAGGAATTAAGTTCAGATCAAAGTAAGACTAGGAGCATCTTCTCCCTCTGAGGAGACTAGGCAACCTAGTTAGGGAAAGAGTCTCAAAGGCAGGCAACATTCACAGATAGCCCTTGCTTCCACTGTTATGAGTCCCATATGCAGAAAAAGCAACACAACTGTTAAATACATGAAGAGGGCCTAGGCCAGTCCCATGCATCTTCTCTGGCTGGTGTTCATTCTCTGTGAGCCACTGTGGCTGTAGGTTTTCTTGTTGTGACCTAGACACCTCTGGTTCCTTCAATTCTTCATTCTTCTTCTTCCATAGGATCTTCCCAAGTTCCACCTAATGATTGACTGTGGGTCTCTGTATGTATTTCCATCAATTGCTGGGTAAAGCCTCTCTGATAATGTATATCCAAGGCTCTAGTATGTGAGTATAACAGGATGTCATTAACAGTGTCAGGGGTGGACTCCTTCTCATTGAATGTGTCTCAAGCCGGACCAGTCAATGGTTGGCCATTCTCTCAATTTCTGCTATGCCATGAGGGTTCTAAGAAACAAATTTTACATAAAACAAGCTGAGTAAATATTTGGCAAGATGAAAGCCTCAATAGGGAACTTATATATTTATGAATCTTAAGGCCTTAGATGTGATGGCTTTAGTATTCAAAAAAAGTTTTTAATTACTCAACAATTCTCATGGAACTCAACATGTTCCATAAGTGGGCTTTCTTTTATACTATTTTAGGAAAAATAGTTTGCAATTAAATACATTGTCTATTTCTCAATTTTCTAGTATTGGGTTGTGCTTAATGAAATTCTTTAAATGTTTTTGAAGATGACTTGTTTCAAAGATTGTAATGAGAAAAGAAGAAAGATATAACCTAACAGTGCAAGAAACCAGCAAAACTTTAGCATTGAGGGCTACAGGTGAATGTATGTGATCATAGTTTGACACAAGACAAAATTGATTGTAAACTCTGTGATCTTACTCTCCACAGACATAAACTTATTCTAAACATGAGGGCAATATCAGACAGATACAACCAGATGGAAATTCTATAAAACACAAGCAAGTGATTCTCAGAGTTGTCAAGATCATCAGAGGCAAAGGAAATCAATATTTCATCATAATAAATGTAAGAGCCCAAGACGACAAAATATGTGATTGGTTGTGGTGTCGTAAGTCATGTTCTAGACCACAAGAAGTTGTTAGGAAATAGCTAAGGTAGAACAAAAAGTCAATAACATTGTCTAATTAGTGATGGTGGTGGTGATGATGATAAGAAAAGAAACTATGAGTTATATAGAAAACCTCTGAGGTATTTTTACCTTTGCTCTGCATATCCTAAACAACACTTATACACAGACAGTTTGTGGTGGCTGCTTGTGAGCAGCTAATTGGGAACAATGCTCCATAAGTATATTGCTAGATGAATTCCACTTGCATATGAAAAGAACATGTGTAGAAATGATCTAATGTTACAAAATAATAGACAATTCCAAAATATTCTATGCAGTGGTTAGCCCAAATGTTTTTGCTCTGCCAAAGGGTGTTTTCTTTTATAATCACATTTTATTCTGAGTTGCTGCAATTTATCATTCACCACAGAGTTCTAAATCAACGTTGGAAAAGGTATTCTATGCAAACACAATCATAACATCATTTTGAACTTGTGAAATATCTATAAAATAGTCTGCATATATTTTGAACAGAATGTTGAGAAGGAAAATGGAAGTATTAAAAGTAAAAAAAAAACTATCATTCTTTTGGCTTCAGAATAGATTCTTCAGAGCTTATCTTACCTCATGTCTAATTTTACCTCAAACTTCATTTTTCCCTTTTTGAGTTTAATCACCCTCTTATTTACACTCTTTTATAATAAATTTATCCTAATATGCACTTATAAATATAAATACTAGTTTGTGAGGATTGAGAGATGTGTTCAAATGTAATAATTTTCTTCAAATTGTCTTTTTTTAGTCTTAAGTTCTAAATCAAATTTAGGATTTTAAATACTTTTCCCTAATGCTATGGGCTGAAAAGAATATGATAGTTTTGTGTACCCTAACAGATAAAACATAAATGTTTGGTGGCTATTAGTGAATTTCAGGGTACTTTGCATTGTTTTTGCCCTGTCAATCCTTGGTACAGAAATCCAGGGCCCTTTGCATGTTAGAATGATTCCGTGTACAACTGATGTTTAAAATAATGCTGTTCTAACAATGAAAATTTGATTTTATAATATAGGTTAATTAACACAATAAGGATTTTGTAGAAGGCATTCATGCCTGAATTATTTTACCATCGATACAATCATGCAATATTTACAGTAAGGAAAGTTGTTTCCAATTATAGGAACCACTTGATGCAAGACTTATGAGTCTTGTGCTTAGGTTCTTTGGAAAGGAGTGTACACGCACACACACACACACATACACACACACACACACAAGTTTCTACTTTAGAAACTACACACACACACACATTGTTTGTATGCAAAATATTTTATTCTCTAATGATTCAAGTTCAATCCATGATATCATTATTACTCATACATCACTGTAATTATATGTATAATATGTATAAAAAAAGCAAAATCCCGGTGCCAAAGATCTACCTGGAAAGCCTAAATTTAAAATTATAAAATAATTTATATCATTTTAATTGATACAATAATATACATTCACATACATATTAAAGGGCTCGATATTCTGATTTGAAGACTTAACAAAGCGTTTCTTCATTACCTAGTAAATTTACATCTTTGTCTCAGTGTCTCTGTCTTTGTCTCCCTCGTGTGCCTCTTGCTCATGGCCACTTCTCCCTTCTCTCCCTGTCCTGATCTTTTTATATTCATTGTGCAGAGCTTGCCAGGGAAATGGTAGTGAGGCATTTTATATTTTTCTCACATGATCTCTACAAGTCAGAGAATCAATCACTGATGGCATGAAGGTAAGCACCCAAACCTATGTTGATTGCTGATTCTTTTCTGTCCAGACAAAATATTGACCTTTCAGTTAGCTGCCATTTTTCACATGCATCTAGAGGTAGTGACTCAGAAGAGAGAAAGCCTTACAGAGAAAGAAGCAAAAGAAATGAAGTGTCTGTGTGTGTGTGTTTGTGTGTGTGTGTGTTTGTGTGTGTGTGATGTCTGTGTGTCTGTGTGTGTTTGTGTGTATGTGTTTGTGTGTGTTTGTGTGTGTGTTTGTGTGTGTTGGTGTGTGTGTATGTGATGTCTGTGTGTCTGTGTGCGTTTGTGTGTGTGTGTTTGTGTGTGTGTTTGTGTGTGTGTGTTTGTGTGTGTGTATGTTTGTGTGTGTGTTTATGTGTGTGTGTGTGTGTGTGTGTGTGTGTGTTTTGGGAGTACTTCTAGACATAACTTTTCATACTGTAAGTCACCGCAGGTAAAGCATGAGAAAGCAGCTGCATAAAAGGAAACAAAAAATGAACAAACAAAACAACCCAGCAGGGTGTTTGTGATGGTTTCTATCAGAGCTGTAGATAATTATATAGGTTCACCAGAGGTTGCAGTCACATTAGAGAGATGTACAAGTAATAATAATAAAGATATTATGGATTGAACTTGGATCCTTAGAGGATGAATTATTCTGCACATAAACCAAAGGGAAACATTCAAGTAGAGAGTGCAAAGTGGGCAATGATTGTAGCCAGCCTGTTTCTCTTTATTAGTACAATAGCAGCAATGTCCTCTGGAGTTTAGTGGACATTACTAATTCCATTCACTGTTTTAGGGACTTTGCACATAATATCACAAATACTCAATTCTCCGGACAACTAACTGAGAACTATTCAGCATCATCTCATTTTACAGACTAGAAAACAGCGAGACAGAACCTTTAATTAAATTTTCAAGATTGACTAATTGAGTAAACAATGGAATAGGAAGTATTAAGATAGTTCCCAGCCTATTCACTAATGAGCATATCCAAATATATGCATGCTCACAATTTACATGACACAATATAATACAACATAACACACACACACATACACGTATGCGCGCACACACACACACACACACACACACACACACATGCACACATGCAGGGAGACTCAAATTTGTTGAAGAAAGCTTAAAGTGAATATATTCTTTGGTGACTGACTTGTACAGAAAAAAAATTCACTGAAGAAAATTTAAGTAACATTTTATTGGGAATTATACTACATAGCTGCACACGATTTGAATATAAACTAAACTCCAAACTTAAGCACTGCAATAATCCTCTCACTGTGTGTAGAGAAGATCTATTTACTTTCTAATATTTTATTTTCCCATGCCCTGAAAATGCTCTGAATCTTTACTATCCTAGATCTTGATTTATTTTATTTTTAAATATGGACTTGTTAATGAGATTTCGGTCCCCTGAGAGTTATTTAACTTGAAATCCAAGAATGCCATAACCTTTCTGGAAGTGTTTCTAATTGATTAGCAATTACAAGTAATTCAATTAAATGAGCTCATTTTTATTTTTAATGAAGTTGTTAGTGTAGTAATTATTTCCTGAACACTGTACTTCAAGCATCTAAATATATTTCTTCTATTTGTCTAAATAATCTCTTCTGTAAATTAAAACAATGACACTTTATTTCAATACTTAATCTCTTCTTCAAACTTAAAGAAGTCAGTAAACAGTTCTTTAGTGTCTTCCAATATTCAGAGAACAAAAAATATAGCATGAATGTAAATAAAAATAGAACAGGGGATAAGGGGGGTCATAATTGTAGCTATCCATGTATAAGTAAATTCATACCATATTTGCCTCTTTGGTTTTGGATTACCTCATTCAGGGTGACTTTTATCTACCGATTTACCTGAAAATTTAATTTTTTAACATCTAATTGATATCCTATTGTGTAAATGTACCACATTTAAAAAAATCATTCATTCATTGTTGGGGTCTAGGTTGTTTCCGAATTCTTCTATTAAGAATAAGACAGTAATAAACGTGGTTGAGCAAGCAGTACATATGCCTCATAGAGAATTAGCAGAATCTAGTGTTAGCTCAATTCCCAAGTTTCTGAGGTAACACCACACTGATTTCCATAGTTAACTCTACAAGATTGTACTCCCACCAATGATGGGAGCTTTCCTCTCACTCACATCCTCACCAGCACAGGCTTGTTTTGTTCATCTTTGCCATTCTGACTGGTGTAAAATGAATTCATTGTTGTCTTGATTTGTCTTCCCTTATGACTAAGGACGTTGAGCATGTCTTTAATGTCTTTCATCCACGTGTGCTTACTTTTTCTGGGAATTCACTCTTTAGATATATGTTCCATTTTAAAATTGGATTGTTTATTTTTTTAATATCTATATTCTTGAATTAGTTAAATATTTTGGATATTAGTCCTCTACAGATGTATTGTTGGTAAAAAAATATTTTTCCATTTTATAGCCTGCTGTATTGTCTTACCAATGGTATCCTTTGCCTTACAGAAGCTTGTGAGTTTTGTGAAGTTCCGCTTAATAATTGTTGATCTTAGTGCTTGTATTAATGGTATTCTGTTTAGAATGTCTTTTCCTGATTCAATAGCTTTAAGGCTATTCTTTAATTTCTGTCCTATCAGGTTTAGTGTATCTACATTGCATCAGTCTTTGAGCAATCTGAAGTTGAGTTTTGGACAGGTCAACAAGTATTGATCTATTTGGATTCTTCTACATGCAGCCACTCACTTTAACCAGTATCATATGTTGAAGATGCTTTACGTCTAGCATGTATTTCTGATTTATTTATCAAAAACCAGGTGTCTGTAGGTTTGTGAACTTACATGTAGGTCTTCAGGTTAGTTCCATTGATAAAGATGTCTGTTTTGTTTCAAGATCATGATAGTTTAAGATATATATATATATATATATATATATATATATATATACACATATATATATATATATTCTGTTATATATATATATATGTATTACAATTGGAAATTGGGGATGGTAATACCTCCAGTAGTATTATATTATTAAGGATAACAAGAATTATTTGACTATTATGAATTTTATGTTTGCACATGCAGCTGAAAATTATCCTTTCAAGATTTACTTAAAATTTTGTTGGAATTTGGAGGGGAGACCTCACTAAATCTGTAAATTGCTTTTGGGAGGATAGACATGTTTTTCCTATGATAATTCTACCTATCCATGAGCATTGGAAATCTTTTCTTTTTTGTGTGAAGAAATTCCTTTATTATATATTAGTCCTCAAAGAGTATTCTTATGTTTGGTTTCATCCTTTGATATCTCCTTCAATTTCTTCTTCAGTGTTCTAAAGATTTTATTTATTCATTTATTTTTGTTCCAATTTTAAAAATATTGGTTATTTTATTTATTTACATTTTAAATGTTATTCCTCTTCATGGTTTCCCTGCCTTCCTACTTCTATGGAGGGTGCTCCCCCACCCACCCACCCACCCACCCCCGAATCACAACCCTAGCATTCCCCTACACAGGGGCATCAAGCCTTACAGGATCCAAGGGCCTCTCTTCCTACTGAAGACAGATAAGACCACCCTCTGCCATGTATGCAGCTGGAGTCATGGGTCTCTCCATGTGTACTCTTTGGTTGGTGGTTTACTCCCTGAGAGTTGTCGGGGTGTGTGATTAGTTGATATTTTTGTTCTTCTTATGAAGTTGCAAACCCCTTCAGCTCCTTCAGTCCTTTCCCTAATTCCTCCTTTGGAGTCCCTGTGCTCAGTCAGATGGTTGGCTGCAAACATCCACCTCTGTATTGTTCTGGCTCTGGCGTACCCTCTCAGGAGACATCCATCTCCGGTTCTTGTCAGCAAGCACTTCTTGGCATCAGCAATATTGACAGGGTTTGGTGGATGCATATTTGATGGATCTCCAAGGTGGGACAGTCTCTGGATGGCCTTCAGTCTCTGCTCCACTCTTTGTCCCTGCATTTCCTTTAGAAAGGAGTAATTCTGGGTTAAATTTTTGAGAAGGGTGAGTGGCCCCATCCTTTAATGAGGGGCCTGCCTAAACTCTGGATTTGGTCTCCTCATGTTTTCTGTCCCGTTTGTTGGGTATTTCAGCTAATGTCATCCCTTTTGAGTCCTGGGAGCCTTTTGCTTTCCTAGCATCTAGAATGTTCTGTTGGCTACCCCCAGTTCCCCATCTTCTATTGCTATACATCTCTGTTCAATTTCCTGACTCTGCAAACATCTGTCTCCTCCTATACCTGTTCTGCCTACCCTAAAGAAATGTTCAACATCCTTAGTCATCAGGGTTTGCAAATCAAAACAAACCTGAGATTCTATCTCACACCAGTCAGAATGGCTAAGGTTCAAAACTTAGGTGACAGCAGATGCTGGCGAGGATGTACCAAAAGAGGAACACTCCTCCATTTTTGGTGGGATAGCAAGCTGGTCCAACCACTAGAGAAATCAGTCTAGGGGTTCCTCAGATTATTCGACATAGTACTACCTAAGGACCCAGCTATACCACTCCTGTATATATACCCAAAAGATGCTCCAACACATAGCAAACACAGATGCTTCACTGTGTTCATAGCAGCCTTATTTATAATAGCCAGAAGCTAGAAACAACCTAGATGTCATTCAACAGAGGAATGGATACAAAAATGTGGTACATTTATGCAACCAATTACTACTCATCCATTAAAAACAATGACTTCATGAAATTCACAGGCAAATGGATGGGACTAGAAAATATCCTAAGTGAGGTAACAGTCACAAAAGAACACAAATTGTATGAACTCACTGCTAAGTGGATATTAGGGAAAAAGCATGGAATACCTATGATCCAACTTCCAGACTATATGAAGCCCAAGAAGAAGGAAGATCGAAGTGTAGATGCTTCAGTCCTGCTTAGATGAGGGAACAAAATAAGGAAGAAGGAAGAGGGTGGGAGGGACTTGAGTGTAAATATTTTATTTTAGATGTCCTTTATTTGCTTGGTTAGAATTGTCCATAAGCATTTATTCTTTTAAAGGCTATTGTGAAAAGGCATTTCCATGATTTCTTTCTCAGTCTTTTTGCCATTTGTATGTAGGAGGACTACTGATATTAGTGAGCTACTCTTATATCTAGCTAATTTGTTGAATGTGTTTGTGACTGTAGAGTTTTCCTGGTAGAAATTTTAGGGTCACTTATGTAGATTACCATATAATCTTCAAATACAGATGTATTTGCTTCTCTTTTTCCAATTTGTATCCCTTGATCTTATTCAGTTATCTTCCTGATTGTGCTGGACAGTTTTAAGTCAACTTGACATGAGCTAATAGACATAAGAGAAGAAGGACCATCAACTAAGATCAAGCCGTAGATAAGCCTGTATGCTGGAGTCATCTGGCCAAACTCCAGATATGCTTCCCACACCTGTATGACATTTCCTTTTTCCTTAAAAATGTATTTGTCTCTCATATATTACATCTTGACTGAAGTTTCCCTTCCCTCCTCTTTTACCACTTTCTCCCCCTATTTCCTCTGTTTCTCAGATCTGCTCTCCCTCCATTTCTCTTCAGGAAAGTACTGGCCTTCCAGGGATCTCATCCAAATATGGCCCATCAAGTTGCATTAAGACTAGGCACCTCCTTTCATATTAAGGCTATACTAGGCAACCCAGTTGGAGGAAGAAGTCCCAAACAGAGGAGTCAGAGAAATCCTCTGTTCCCATTGTTAGAAGTCCCACAAAAAGACCAAGCTTCACAAAGGTAGCATGTATTCAGAAGGCCTAGGTCAGCCTCATGCATGCTCCCTGTTTATTGGTTCGTTCTCTGTGAGCATCTATGATCCCAGGTTAGTTGATTTTGTGGGTTTTCTTGTGGTGTTTTGACTCTTTTGGCTCCTATAGTCCTTCCTTTCCCTCTTTCATAGGATTCAGCAAGCAAGTATGTGGCTGTGTGTCTCCGCATCTGCTCTAGTCAGTCTGGATAACACCCCTGCTAGGCTCCAGTCTGAGTTTAACAGTTTTTTGTTGCTGTTGTTTTTTGTTTGTTTATTTATTGGTTCAATCTTAGGTTCCTGGGCTATTTAACCTTTGGTTTTTGTCGCTCCAGACAGTGTTAGGCCTTTGTTGATGGTAGCATCCCTAGGCTGTTGGTTCTGGTTTCTGTAAGACAGTAGACAGAGCGAGGAACAAACCAGTAAGCAGCATTTCTCCAGGGTATCTGTGTGAGCTCTGGCCCCCTGGTTGCTCTTTTGTTTAAATTATTGTTCTAACTTTATTCCATGATGAATGGTGATATGGAAATATAAGCTAAATAAATCCTTCCCACTTCAACGTGTCTTTGGTCATGATGTTTCATTAAAGCAATAGAAGCCCTAAGATACTTCTCCAGCTAGGAGTTCAAGTACTGTAGTGAATATGGTGAGTAAACAACCTTGTCATGTTCCTGATTTTGGTGGAAATGGTTTTCTCTGTATTTAGGTTGATGTTGGTTGACTGAAGCATCTACACTTTGGTCATCCTTCATGAGCTTCGTGTGGTTTGTGGATTGTATTGTGGGCTAATATTCACTTGTCAGTGAATACATACCATTTCTATTTTTTTTGTGTTTGGGTTACCTCACTCAGGATGATATTGAAGTTCTTGTCATACAGATATTTCACTTGCTTGGTTAGTGTCACAAAAAATGTAATTTCTATTATTTGTGTCTACTGTGATGGGTGTTGATTCTTTAGTTTCTTTCTTAGTCCATTTATCCATTGAGTAAGGGAAGGCTACTGATTTGTTTGAGTTAATGTTACATCCATCATTTCACTGAACTTATCAACTGTAGCAGTTTTCTGGTTGAAAATTTGGGGTCACTCATATGTACTGTCATATCATCTGCAAATAGTGATATGTTAAATTCTTTCTTTCCAATTAGTATCCCTTTGACTTCCTTTTGGTGTCTGATTACTCTGCGTAGGACTTTGAGTACTATATTGAATAGGTAGGAACAGAGTGGGCAGCCATGTCTAGACCCTAATGTTAATAGCGTTGCTTCAAGTTTCTCTCCATTTAGTTTGATGATGGCTATTGGTTTGGTGTATATTGCTTTTGCTCTGTTTAGGTATGGGCCTTGAATTCCTGATCTTTCCAAAACTTTTAACATGAAGTAGTATTGTGAAAAGTTGTCTCAGCATCTAATGAAATGATCATGTCATTTTTTCCTTTGAGTTTGTTTATATAGTAGATTATGTTGATTGATTTCCATATAGTGAACCATCCCTGAATCCGTGGGATGAAGCCTACTTGATCACGGTGGGTGATTGGATTGTTTTGCTATGATCTTGAATTCAGTTTGGGAGAAATTTATTGAGTTATTTTGCATCAATATTCAAAAGGGAAATTGGTCTGAAGTTTTCTTTCTTTGTTGGGTCTTTGTGTAGTTTAGGTATAAGTGTAATTGTTGCATCATAGAAAGAATTGGGTAGCGTTCCTTTTGTTTCTATTTTGTGGAATAGTTTGGAGAGTATTGTTATTAGGTTTTCTAAGAAGTTCTGATTGTATTCTGCACTAAACCCATCTGGGCCTTAGCTTTTTTTGGTTTGGAGATTTTTAATAACTGCTTCTATTGCTTTAAGAGTTGTGGTACTGTTTAGATGGTTTATCTGATCTTGATTTATCTTTGATATGTGTTATCTGTCTAGAAAATTGCTCATTTCAACCAGATTTTCCAGTTTCGTTGAATATAGGCTTTTGTAGTAGGATCTGATGTTTTTTCGAAGTTCCTCAGTTTCTGTTGATATGTCTCCTGTTCATTTCTGATTTTGTTAATTTGTACATTCTCTCTGTGCTCTCTGGTTAGTTTGTTAAGTGTTTATCTATCTTGCTGATTTTTCCAAAGAACCAGCTCCTGGTTTTGTCAATTCTTTGTATAGCTCTCTTCGTTTCTCATTAGTTTATTTCAGTTCTGAGCTTGATTATTTTCTCCCTTCTACTCCTCTTGGTTATTTGCTTCTTTTTGTTCTAGAGCATTTAGGTATGTTCTCGAGCTGCTCGTGTATTCTCTCTCCAGTTTCTTTTTAGAGGCACTAATGCTATGAATTTTCCTCTTAGCACTGCTTTCATTGTGTTCCATAATTTGGGGTATGTTGTGCCTTGATTTTCATTATATTCTAAAAAGCCTTTAATTTCTTTCTTATTTCTTCCTTGACCAAGTTTCATTGAGTAGAGCATTGTTCAGCTTCTATGTGCATGTGTGCTTTCTGTCATTTTTGCTGTTATTGAAAACCAGTCTTAGTTCATGGTGATCTGAAAGGATACATGGTATTACTTCAATCTTCCTGTATCTGTTGAGGTCTGTTTTGTGTCCTATATGGTAAATTTGGAGAAGGTACCATGAGATGCTGAGAAGAGGGTGTATTTTCTTGTATTAGGATGAAATGTTCTATGAATATCTGTTAAATCCATTTGGTTCATAACTTCTGTTAGTTTCTCTGTGTCTCTGTTTAGTTTCTGTTTCCATGATCTGTCCATGGATGAGAGTGGATGTTGAAGTCTCCCACTATTATTTCATGAGGTACAATGTGTGCTTTAAGTTTCAGTAAGGTTTCTTTTATGAGTGTAGGTGCCTGTGCATTTGGAGCATAGATATTCAAAATTGAGAGTTCATCTTGATAGATTTTTTTGGTGAATATGAAGTGGCCTTCCTTATCTCTTTTGATAACTTTTGATTGAAAGTCAATTTCTTCAATATTCAGATCACTACTCCAGCTTGTTTCTTTTGACCATTTGCTTGGAAAATTGTTTTCCAGCAATTTACTCTGAGATAGTATCTGTCTTTTTCAGTGAGGTATGTTTCCTGTGTGCAGCAAAATACTGGGTCCTCTTTACATGTACAGTCTGTTAGTCTATGTCTTTTTACTAGGGAATTGAGTCCATTGATGGTGAGAGATATTAGATACTGATGTTTCCTGTTTCCTGTTATTTTTGTTGTTGTTGTTAGATGTGGAGTTATATTTGTGTGACATGCTTCTTTTGGGTTGGTTGAAATTAGATTACTTTTTTGTGTTTTCTAGGGAGTAGTTTCCCTCCTTGTGTTGGAATTTTCTATCTATTAATCTTTGTAGGGCTAGATTTGTGGAAAGACTTTGTGTAAATTTGGATTTGTCATGGAATATCTTGGTTTCTCCATCTATGTTAATTGAGAGTTTTGTTGAATATAGTAGCCTAGGTTGGCATTGTGTTCTCATAGGGTCTACATGATATCTGATCAGGATCTTCTGGCTTTCATAGTCTTTTTGTAAGAAGTTTGCTGTAATTCTAATACGTCTGCCTTTAATAGGTTACTTGACCCTTTTCTCTTATTTCTTTTAATACTCTTTCTTTGTTTTGTGCATTTGGTCATTTGTTGTTTTGGCAAGAATTTCTTTTCTGTTTCAATCTATTTGCAATTCTGTAGGCTTCTTGTATGTTTATGGGCATCTCTTTCTTTAGTTGGGAAAGTTTTCTACTATAATTTTGTTGAAGATATTTACTTGCTCTTTGTAAGTTTGGAGTCTTCGCTCTCTTCTGTACCTATTTTTCTTAGGTTTCATCTTCTCAGTGTATCCAGGATTTCCTGTATGTTTTGGCTTAGGAGCTTTTGGTATTTTGCAAATTCTTTGATGATTGTGTCAATGTATTTTATGTTATCTTCTGTCCCTGAGATTCTCTTTTCTATCTCTTGTAATCTGTTGGGAATGCTTATGTCTATGACTCCTGATCTCTCCTAGGTTTTCTCTCTGGAGAGTTGTCTCTCTTTGTGATTTTTTTATTACTTCTATTTCCATTTTTAGACCCTGATGCTTTTGTTCAATTCCTTTTTTTATTTAGTTGATTTTTATGTTTCCTTTTTAAGGGCTTCTATCTGTTTACCTGTGTTGTCCTCTATTTCTTTAAGGGAGTTATTTATGTCTTTCTTAAAGTCTTCTAACATCTTCATGAATTGTGAGCTTAAATCATGGTCTTGCTTTTCCACTGTGTTGGCACATCTAGGGCTTTTTGTGGTAAAGAAATTGGGTTCTGATGATGCCAACTGGCCTGGGTTTCTATTGCTTAAGCTCTTGCCTTTGCCTCTTGCCATCTGCTTATTTCTGGTGTTAGCTGGCCTTGCTGTCTGTAACACTGGCTTGACCCTCCTGTAAGCCTGTGTGTCAGTACTACTGAGAGACCAGCTCTTCCCTTATCGAATCTGGGCTCAGCGAGTTGTGGCCTATGGTCAGCTGGGGTGCAGGCAGAAAGTAGAAGGATTCTTCTCCAGACTGCTCCTCAGTTCTTGTGTCCTCAGGGCTGCAGATGGGTTCTTCTTGGGCCATGAATGTGAGCAGTAATTTTCGTCTCACCTGTGCTATGCAGTGTGTCAGAACTTCTGTGAGACCAGCTCTCTCTCCAGCAGGATGTGTGTACAGAGAGCTGTGGCACAGGGTCAACTAGTTCTGGGCACAGGTGGAAACTGGTAGCTCCTGTCTCATTTTAAATTTTTATTTAAAATCTATTTTATCAGACCTTACAATATCTACACAGGCTTGTTTTTTGGGGTCCAGATATTTCAATTACCTTTTCTCTGTCTTTTAACTTTGAGATGATGTCTGTCCTTAATGTTAAGTTATAATTTTTATAGGCAGCACAAGGATAAATCCTCTTCTTATATTCGTTATATTTTCTAGATCTACTTATTGGGGAATTGAGACCATTGATGTTGAGGGTTATCAATGAGTAGTATTAGTTATACGTGCTATTTTGTTACTGTGTGGGTTTTCTTGCTCTTTGGATTGGCTATTACATTTTCCTTGTGGTTTTTGGATATGGTTAAACTCTTCAGAATGAAGTTTTTTTCCTAGCAATTCTGTAGAGCTGTATTTATAGATAGTTACTGCTTAAATTTTATTTGCTTTATTGTGGACTTTTTTCCTTTCTATTATGATTGAATATAGTAGTTTTGGCTGACATCTGTGAATCCTTCGTATTTATAAGATTTCCATCAAGCCAATTCTAGGTTTTCCAGTTTCCATCTAAAAAGACAGGTGTTATTTTTATAGGTCTGTCTTTACACATTACTTGGTCCTTTTCTCTTCAACTTTAAATCTTTCATTGCTCTGTATGTATAAGGCTTTGATTATTATGTGCTAAGGAGAATGTATTTTCTTGTCCAGTCTGTAAAGTGTTTTGTATACTTCTTGTATATTGAAGACATCTCCCTTTTGTGGTCATGGATATTTCCTTCTATGATTTTGTTGTAATTATTTTTTGTGCATTTGACCAGTTTTATTCTTCCTGTATTCCCATTATTCCTACAGTTGGTCTTTTTGCAGTGCTTCAGATTTCCTGGATGTTTTATGCCAGGATTGTTTTATATCTAACATTTTCTTGATTTTGACATGTATTTATTTTATTGTCTTCAATGCTTGAGATTTGCTCTTTTATCTCATCTTATGTTGGCGAGCCTTGTCTCTGAGGTTTCCACTAGAGTTTCTAAATTTTTCACACCCAGTTTTACTTCAGTTAGGGTTTTCTTCAGAGATTCTATTTCTGATATTTACTGAGACATGGTCTCTTATATCTTGAGCATAAGAAACTTATGTGCTTAGAAGCAAGTCAAAGATATTGATTATCCCTTGATTCGTCTTACAGGACACAAAATCTCATAAAATATATTGTCTATGCAAAACCAGGAAGCACATTAAGGAAGTGATGGAATGAGGAGAACAGATATGAAAGCAAACCACCGGCATATCCTACCCTCTCCAAAGTGAATGGGTTTTCGTCTTGTCAAAATTACGAGCAAAATAGCTTAATCAAAGTTTAGCATTAAGTTTATTTTCAAATTAGAAATTTGTATGTTAGTTATACAGGATTTTTAAAATGTCAAAAATAAAATTAAAGCAAGATTGCCATTGAAAGTACATGAGAACATAAATGAAATGTGAGGGAAATATCCTTAGGAATCCAATAAATTCACTTGTAGTATAATCTAATAGTGAAAAGAAAAATCAAAGAAATCACATTAGTGTAAGAGAAATTGATCAAGGAAATAAAAAGAAGTATTAAAGAAAAATGTTAGCAGTGAAACATAGGTAGCTATATTTTGAATACATCTTGATCGAGCAAAGATCTTAAACACAGATCAGCACTCTTTCAAATGAAGATAGACATTCAGCAATTTGTATATATGAATATAAGCATTTCTTTATACACAAAGGTTGCTTTTGTGCTAAAAATATTCTTAGCAATTGAAGAAATGTCTTATACTGGATATGCATAAATTTATTATAGATATTGGAAGAAATAGCACAATCTATTTCTTTGAAAGGTTTTTTTTTTTTAAACAGCACAAGAAATATCGTCAGTATTGGTAAAAGTGAAGACAAGAACACCATTTTTTCAAAGAAGAAATAAGTGCCATTAAACAAAACAATACGTATTGTTTTCTGAATGTAGACATTGTGTAAAGGATTAGACTGAGAAAAAAAGAAAACCTGCTTTCTAGTTGGATCTCTTGATAACCATAAGTATGACTACCTCAGCTAATTATTGTGCTTTTCAGAAATATAGTTTAATAACTCACAAGAATATTGAAAGTCAGAACTAGGTTTCTGAGAAATATTTACAATGCAAAATAAAGAGATATACATTGGAGAAGACAAATAGCTTACCCTTTGGATATTAGAGTAAGGTTATAATATCTCCCTCAACTTACAACTGTGGCATCACTCTGAATGACAGCTATTACTGGCCACTCAGGATGAGTACCTCCATTTCAGTTATAACTTCTAAAAGCATGGAGACAAAAGGGCTTATCTTACTGTGCCAAACTGATTCTCTGTAGAACACTGGAAATAATCTTGATTACATGTGAACATGAAACTGGTTTCAGTCGCTAGTTGAGATAACATGTGTGTTTAAATCCCAGTGAATCTTTAAACACTAAATCTTCTAGGTTTTTATTTATGTTGGGACAAAATATCTGGTTAATGTGGGACTCTTTTTGTCCTCCCTCCCAGAAACCTGTTTTAGAAACAAATAATCGTGATATATATATATATATATATATATATATATATTTATATATAACTAAAGGAAAATATGTTTAGATAGCTGGATACAAAATAATATTATAAAATAAATAATTACATATTTAGACAGTCATAATTATATGTTTTGAGAGTAGTCAAGAAGGTGAAGATATTTAGGCCAATATCTGTAGCTTAATTCAAATCCAACATTCTCATTTAAATTCTAATATCCTTGTAAATCACATAACCATGCATCTAATCTAATTTTAAATGAATTCTGTGTGTTAGAATAATTGAAGGTTCTAAATATAGAATGGCAAAGACTTCCCACTTGAGCAAGAAGAACTAGGGCCTAACATGGTCAGGCTTAACTTCTAACATAATGGCCACCAAGCTATGAAATGATGTCATACCCATGGACTTGCTTCCTTTATTATGGATGTATTGAGTCTTTTCATTGTGATTCATATATATATATATATATATATAATTAAATATATAAAATATTAAACAATATTTAATTATATATCATGGACATGAGTGATACATGATATATGATACACAAAATACGATATACAATATGTAATGTATGATATATGATATAATTAAATAGTCTTTTAAAACATTTCCTTATTCTAACAAATATAGTGAGCCAACATAGAGCTATTGATAATAATGACTTGAACATAAGTGATGCACATTGCAGGTACACTACATAGGATATATCTGTGTCTTCAAGGTGTATGTTTTTAAAGTATTTGATTATCATGGGGAATACTGTGACAAAGAATGTTCTTTTTTCCTTAGGTTTTTCTCTGATTTTTTTTATTAATTTGCATGATGTGTTTAATTTAACATCTTAATATACCTATATATTAAACACACACCACACACACACACAGACACAGACACACACACACACACACACACACAGATATATATATATATATTTATTGTCTTCTGTTTCTTATGATATTTTTCCTTCTTTTATTCTCTTTGTAACTCCTTCCCTTTCTACTTTAGTGTTTTTAAATTGTTCTTGTAATGGAAGAAATGATTTAATTGGAGTTGATTACAGGGGCAGGGGTGAGGGGTATTTGTAGAACAGATAACTGAACAGTGGCCGCACCTCTGAAAAATCTCTTTCCCTCTCTCTCTCTCTCTCTCTCTCTCTGTCTCTCTCTCTCTCTCTCTCTCTCTCTCTCTCTCTCTCTCTCTCTCTCTCTCTTTCTCTCTCTGTCTCTGTGATTAAATGCTTATAAATCATCATGTAGCATGTAGGTCCAGGGACTCATGAGTTTCTTTTCAATCTATGTGAAAGGGCAAGCTAAATACTCTAGAGCTTTGGTGTAGGTAATCATAGCTGCTGATGTTTCAAAAGTGGAGTAGTTGCTTCAAGACTGGAGTCATTCTCCACAACTCTCCAGCACTTTCTCTGGATCTTACATACTATGTACCCTCTCTTCCATCATGTTCCTTGAGACTTGGATAGAGTGACATAGATAAGGCAGAATATTAAACAGTCCCTTACAGTCCCTTATTCTCAGCACGTTGCCCAGACTATTCTATGGGATGGGAGTATATGAGTGAACAGAAGGGAAAAGAATTTCTTTTCATAAAGAAGATTTTTTTTTCAGAAAATGGATTTTATTTAAAAAAATAAACTTGAAAAATACTCAGTATGTTAGAAACTGACAAAAGAAGTGTACTTGCTCTATCCCGCTCTAATGCTTTTAATATTCTCAGAAAATTTATAGGTAATATGAATTCACAGACAAAAAATTGTAAATATAGGTGGAAACTGCGATCTGCTTGCTGTAATTGCAGAGTATTGGTCTGTACTGGGAATTAGTGATTTGTTGGATGATGGATATGACAGCACTCTTTCAGTTAATGAAATGCCTATCGGAGCTTAAAAGGGAGAATATAACAAGGGGGGGCTGAGTATGTTTGTCTTCAAAAGAAAAAAAGAGCCTTTACAACACTATGCTGAAGGAAACTGAATTCTCCTCTTCATTTTCAACTCCATTAATCTCTTTCAGGAAAATCTACCTTATTGCCAAACATCTTGATGGCCACTGCAGGAAAGTGTTTTATAGCTTCAAATCGAAACCAACGCTTTCATTATCCTAAGGTTGCATTGATAGGGTTTACTTATATAAAGTCACCAAGACCAGGATTGCTCCTGACAGTCCACGAGGAAGATCCAAAAATGGCACAGTTGGAAAAGGCAAAATGTTCACCTTAAGGGACAATTTCTCTTCATTATTTCCTTTTTTCCAAAAACTGTGTTCCATAAAAGATCGAAACAACATTTTTGAGAATTTTTGTGCCAAAGTGCTTATTCCTGGGATGTAACTAAGTTCCGTACATTGCTCTATTGAATCTCCACAGTAGCTTGATCTTCTGTTAGCATAGACTTTGTGATGTCTAAAGCTCAGCAAAACTGGAAAAGGAGGAAATTGCAATGACAACTCTAGCCCCTCAAAGCAGTCAGTCAAATGATTTCAGTCTTAGTCCACAAAGCTTTCTATGACAACAAGGCAAGAAATAGCATGTCCAACTCAACAAAAAGACTCCAACTTCTGGAAAATATTCAAAATCCAGGAAGGTGTCACCTTTGTACTATAAAGAATGAAGCTATTAACACAGAAACTCTTTTGATATAGAGTATCATGTGAATCGCAGATTCTTTTAAAAATGAATACTTCATTATTAATCATTGATTTCCTTTTGAAAATTCTTTAACAGACAATTTTGGTTTGCAGTGTATAGTTAATCAACTCATTATGGTGTTCTTAAAAAGGCCAATTATATTAGACATCGCCTTCAAAAAGCCTTGCTGGTCTGTCACAGAAATGGTTGCTTTCCTTTAGCATGGGTACTTAATGCCAGGGGCTCATGTCTGTGAGGTGTGTGGGAATAGCTGTGTATCAGTTTCAGCATGTTAATGGTAGGGATCACAGACAAAAGAGAACAAGATCTCTGGTGCCAACAGCAGAGAGGGAAACAGGAAGGTAGGACAGATGCTGCTGCTGGCCTAATACTTTGTCTTGAAAGTGCAGCCCAGATTTCCACAGTTATGAATCTTTCATGTATGAAAAAATAACTAAGAAATCCTGGTCACCAGTTGTCTTTCAGTTCCTAGATTTTGTTCATATACAATTAAAGCAAAATAGAAACCACACATATGATTTTAGATGTAAAAACACAGAATTAAATGGAGTGGAGTAAGACATTACTAAGAAGAAAATTATAGAACTCAAATCTTAAATTTATACATGATTTTCCTTCCAGTGTTCTGTGAGATAGAACTGGCAGCACAATTAATCCAGGATTTAGTTTCTTGGTGAAGCACCAAGAAATGAAGAACATTAATTATTAATTACAGAATTTTAATTACAAAGTCAAATGAATTTTCGTGATGTTTTGTGGCTTGTTTAATCATGAATATGCACAGATTTCAGGACTTAAACTGGCCTTATACATGAATCAGATAGAAGTAACTTGCAAAAAATATTTCTTTCTATTGTCTTGTTTTCTTAAATTTTATTATTAACAATCAAGTTTCAGGTTTCATATGGCCAGAGTTAGGGGCTGTAACACTCTCTAACAATAAAAAAGTAAACAAAACAATAACAATAAAACACTTCTTGAAGCAATTCAAGAAAGAAATTTGCATTAATGAACAGAAAAATGTCACAAATGAGATTTGTTCACCTAGAACTCAGAGGTGAGAGTCCAATCAGGTTCAAGAAAATACTTATTCTAACTCAATCATAACCTTTCCTCTTCTTCCTCTTCCTCCTCCTCTTCCTCCTCCTTCCCCTCCTTCCCCTCCTCCTCTTCCTCCTCTTCCTCCTCTTCCTCCTCTGCCTCCTCCTCCTCTTCCTCCTCTTCCTCCTCTTTCTCCTTCATTTCCTCCTCCTATTTCTCTCCCTCCTCTTCCTCTCCCTCCTCCTCCTTTTCCTCATCTTCTTTTACCCCTCCTTCTGTTTCACCTCTTCTTCCTTCTCTTTTTCTCACCCACCCCTCTATGTGTTTTCTAAGATAGTGTTTCATACTATAGACAGCCTGGTCTGGAACATAGTACCCTACTCATAAGCTGGTCTCAATCTATTGATAGTCTTCCTGCCTTAGCCACCTGTTTGGATTCTGGGTATAATTGGTTCCCTTTAATTCAAAAATTACTTATCACCCCCTTCCAACTGTTAAGCCAACCATTTCCTATAGATTTTTCTAGACAGGTTCAGGGGAAGGCACAACAGAGGAGATATATGGAAGCTGGAGGTAGAAATAGTTAGCTCCAGTGGACAGGACTCTGAGACAGGTTAGATTCTGGACCATTATATCTAGAGGGCAAACTCAGATTCTTCTAGGGAAAGAGCTGTTGCTTCAGAGAAGAACTCCTTTCATAATAAATGGTGTGTTCCCAGCATTCTCCATCCCAGCCCCAGGGTGACCCACCCTATCCGCGGAAGCACAATCTCAATGGAATTACTGCTGGGTTGACTTTCCCTGAAATGATGCTGGTGTGGAGGTTGATGCTAGGCACACATATTGCCAGGGGATGGAGGACAGACGAGTTCATATAGAGCTACACTCACAGCAAGTGACTTTTGAATGATACACACTTTGACATGTTTCAAATTCCCAAAATAAAGAAAAGATGAAGGAAAATTTTAAAAAGAAACTGAAAAACTCCATCAGTAGAGGAAGAATAACTTTGAAAAATGCATTAGCATACTGGACCCTGTACAGGAGATACTAAGAATGATAGGAGATATGTTCATTGAAATGTGACAAACTAAATAAGAGGAAAATGATAACAAAAAGGAAACTAATTTTCTCAACTTTGATTCCTTATCTCAGATATGTCCAGGTTTTTGCCAAGTTGACAAAAACCAGTCCCCATAAGGGATATTTGCTTGCAGGTTTCTAACTCAAAAATAGGTATTACATCATGTATTTCAATATCAATATAGTATAAAAGTAAAAAGTGTGATTATTTCAATAACTATAATCATGAGCATAAATGAAAAAAGTATGATTGCATCATTAGTAAATTAAAAATTCTGGGGGGCTGGGGATTTAGCTCAGTGGTAGAGCGCTTACCTAGGAAGCGCAAGGCCCTGGGTTCGGTCCCCAGCTCCGAAAAAAAAAGAACCAAAAAAAAAAAAAAAAAAAATTCTGTGTTGAAAAATGACAGATTACAGGCACATGCTGGCATTATAAGAATGACCTGACAATTTAGTTTTAGAATATTTAATAATAAAGTTCAAGCATCATCAATATCTAATTTCTGCATTTATTCACATAACTATGATTAACATAGGAAAACATGCTTAATATAGAAACAACTTTTTAAATCATAAATAACAGCACATTCTAAAATGGTACTGGGAGTCTTTATCAATCCAGAAGAGAAATCAGAAAAATAGTTAAAAAGTAAGAATAACCCTTTTCATCTTCTAATCCATGAGTGATTTCAAAGAATGTCTCAGTGAATGTATGACAAAATTGATGAAAAAATCAAGAATTAGGGGTTGGGGATTTAGCTCAGTGGTAGAGCGCTTGCCTAGTAAGTGCAAGGCCCTGGGTTCAGTCCTCAGCTCAAAAAAAAAAAAAAATCAAGAATTTTAGTGACAGAAGATTGGCAAGTAAAACACTCCATAGTTCTAATAGCAAATTAAAGTAAAATAGAATTACAGAAGCATGACCATACATATTTATACTAATATTACTAGAAACTGATGAGAAATAAAAAGATTGTGCACACATATATATGAATGTATTTGGTATATACATATTTATCATGTTAAATAAATTGCTTTGAGAGTAGATTAATTATTTTAGTATCGGATATTCCTATATGTTAATATAGTAGAATATTATTTTCTTCTTTGATTCAACCATTCAGAGGATAATTGATTTAGTTTTTCATATAAAATACTTGACTTTTATTAAGCATCAAAAACTGCAGACCCAACTTACAAGAAAATGCTATGATTTGCCGATTAGAATAAATTGATGAAGACTGACAATTCCAAGACCTAAGACTCCTATAGAGTAACTGAGTTTTAGTATTAAACACACATGGAGGATATATATTCAAATTAATATTCAATTATTGTTGAAAACAATTGTATTTCAATATTATTATTACAATAAATATGGAATTAATTAAATATAATTAAAACACTTATATTCGTGAACCAAAACAGCATAGAGGAGTTTTGTTATTATTATTGTTTTGGGTGTGGTTTTTAAAATATCCCAATATACAGCTCTTACTGGTTCTAGCTGTGTAGTCAATGCTAGACTCACACTTGTGTTTATACTTCCTTTGCCTACTGTGGTGGTATCATAGCTTGGTCCCACATTATGTGCTTGTGAGGTATTATTAAGAAAAGGATAATGGGAACAAATGGAAAACCTACTAGATTCAGAAATAGAGATATCTGACCTTAAATTAACTAACCCTCTCAAATTTATTAAAGCTAGGTTTATAGCCAAAATTCATGAAATAATTCTTTTTTTCTGTAATTTTACAGGGTTATTAAATAGAAAATAGGTAAAAATTGACAACTGGATAGAGAACATGGTATTTCTCAAGACAAATGTGTTGCAATGCTCTAGTTTTAGGTCTTCATGGTGGTTAACAATAGAGAAGCACACCCACCCATGAATAAATCAAGTGAAATATGAAAACAAACTAATTTCGTAAAGCTTATAGGACAAACATCAGCAGAGGGTTTTGGGAAATACAGAAGTGATACTAACTGACTTTTTCTCATATGAAACAAAATGGAATCTTACTTCAGAGGTCCATTGGACACTTTCAAGGAACTCATATATTTATTTCAAAGATAAATTTTAAAAGTCTTGAAAATCACTAAGCATAATATTGTATGATTTCAAGAGGAATAAATATTGTAAGAGAAGACATAAAATCTGCAAACTACACACACACATACACACAAGGTCAGTATTTCAAAAATTCATTAATTTAATCATTAAACCAAAAATCAATATTAATTTATATCTAATGAAAGTCATACAATTCATAATTTAGGAAGAAAGCAGCAGGCTTGCACACTATATAAGACAATTCGTTCTAATATATAATAAAAATAGCAAGCTTAAGTACACATTCTATGAAGAAATTAGAGTTCGATAAAAATTAGAAGAAAAAATGAATTGTCAGTGCACAGAAAGAATTAATAAATGCCATTAAATTTGCAGAAACATCCTTAAAGTGCCCATATAAATAATAAAATATGAAAATAAATTTCAGTTAATGTAAAAGTATCTTTGATTTGTCTGATATCATTGTCATCACTGAGGCTTCCATGAGAGTAAACTCATCCTTTCTCGCTCTCCCTAACCTCTGGTCGGCTGGTTCAACTCAGCTGTTTTGGCTCAAACTCCTCTCCAAGCTGACTGACTCAATTTGCTTCTCTCAATTTCTCACTGAATTACTCTGCTTGGTCTCAAACTAACCCTGACAATCTTTTCTAATGTTTTGTCTCCTTCTTCCCTGGCTTCAACTGCTTGTGCTACAGGAACTGATAGGAACTAAACTCAATTCCACTGCACTACCTTCTGTGCAAGTGACTGAACCTAACTAACTGAGCAGACTGAACAGAACTGATTCCTGAGTGCTAGGATCAAAGACAAGTACCACAGCACCTTGACCTAAGCTTTTCTGTACCTGGAACTTGCCTCTGCACCAGTCTGGCCTTGAACGCAGAGATCTATTTGGCTTTGTCTCCTGGAATTATCACTGATGCTGGATTAAAATAAAATTCCTCAGCAAGCTGATCATGATTTGAAAATGTGAATGTATCAAGACCGCAGCTGTGGCTAAGGCACCAAATATAGAAGCATCATTCAAGGACTGAGGAGGAGTAGTGTGGAAAGCCACTTTCAGAGGCAATTCCTCTTGAAGGAATTTCACACAGTTAAAAGTGAAGGTTTCATTAAAGCAGTTTTTGCTGTGTGAACAATAACCGTGGGAAACCTCAGTTCATATTGGCATGTGTAGTCCAGGTCATTTTACAAAGGAGTAATATATAAAAACAACCATGAGGAATCTCAGCTCTATAATGTATCAACATAGATACCATACTAAAAAGTAAACTGTCAGCAAAAGAATTGGCAGAGCGATGACAACACTATGCTGCTATTCCTATATTGTATGTCAAAGTTAATCTGATATAAATGTTATGGAATAAGGGTTTAAAAATTGCTGCTTTGCTGTCACGGGTAATATGAGGTAGCTATCACTGTAACACCTTATTCTATTTTATGTCTGACATATAGGACTGCATTTATAATTACACTTTTAAATTAATATCTATATGAATGATGAGTCAGAAATAGAGGTAGGGAGAAGAGAAGTATGGTATGGATAGAGAGGAGGGAGACAGACAGACAGACAGACAGACAGACAGACAGAGGCAGAGAGTCAGACAGAGCTGGACAGAGAAAACAGAGAGAGACAAGGAGAAAGAGAAAGAGAAAAGCAGATACAACATCAAATAGACAAAAGTGTAAGGAGACAGAAAAGGTGATTCTGGCACAGGGAAGTACAAACTACATATGGTAACAGACAGTACTGCATTGATGGCGATTATTAAGCCAGTATCTATTGTGCAGTCCACAATGAAGTTTGAAATGGACACATTAACATTATTTTCAATAGGTCTTGGTATGGTTAGAGTTTATATAGCATAAAAGCTAAGCCTATTTATTATGTAGCTGACCAAAATATTCCTACAGTAATTTAGCCACCAGTGCACACACATGTGTGCCTTGTTATTTTCTATGGCATTTTAATGATATTAGAACTTTGCCATCCAGTTCCAAGATTCGCCCTTTTGGAATGATTTATCTTTCGTTTTCTAACTCTAACCATAAAGGACATGAATCTTCCCTGTCTACTGGAATTGGGTGTAGCGTATGTAATTGTCTTGGAACCTAGCGAAACATTATTCAATTCTCAAAATTATTTTCAAATCACTCCATGTGGCAACAACATCTAATGCAGCCATGTGCATTTTCTTCTCCGCAGATTTTGGTATGAGTCTGCAGTTCTGACATTTTCCATCTCTTGTGATAACTAATAAATGCAAAGAGCTGAAACGGTTCTTTAATATCATTCAAGGAGATGGAACACACTGCTTCCCTTTATGTTTACAGACTTTGCATTTAAATTAAAAATATTCATATACTTTTAAAGATAAATTAATAAAATTTAACATTTTAAAAGTCTTAGTGTGTTTCAATATAGTTTTTTTTTTATTAACTTGAGTATTTCTTATATACATTTCGAGTGTTATTCCCTTTCCCGGTATCCGGGCAAACATCCCCCTCCCCCCTTCCCTTCCTTATGGGTGTTCCCCTCCCAACCCTCCCCCCATTGCCGCCCTCCCCCCAACAGTCTAGTTCACTGGGGGTTCAGTCTTAGCAGGACCCAGGGCCTCCCCTTCCACTGGTGCTCTTACTAGGATATTCATTGCTACCTATGAGGTCAGAGTCCAGGGTCAGTCCATGTATAGTCTTTAGGTAGTGGCTTAGTCCCTGGAAGCTCTGGTTGCTTGGCATTGTTGTACATATGTGGTCTTGAGCCCCTTCAAGCTCTTCCAGTTCTTTCTATGATTCCTTCAACGGGGGACCTATTCTCAGTTCAGTGGTTTGCTGCTGGCATTCACCTCTGTATTTGCTGTATTTTGGCTGTGTCTCTCAGGAGCGATCTACATCCGGCTCCTGTCGGTCTGCACTTCTTTGCTTCATCCATCTTGTCTAATTGGGTGGCTGTATATGTATGGGCCACATGTGGGGCAGGCTCTGAATGGGTGTTCCTTCAGTCTCTGTTTTAATCTTTGCCTCTCTCTTCCCTGCCAAAGGTATTCTTGTTCCCCTTTTAAAGAAGGAGTGAAGCATTCACGTTTTGATCATCCGTTTTGAGTTTCAAAATAGTTTTTAAAAATAACACTGCATTGTTAACATCTGCTACGTTTGATTTATATCTCTAGACTTCTATGAAGGCTATGTTAAAATATATTTCTCTAATAAATAATGAAAAGACAAACCAATGGACATCATGTTTTTTCATAGAATGCTTTTCTCTGAAGGGTCACGTTTCATATTCAAACTATTAGGACAAAAGCACACAAGAAGGAAGCAGGAAGAAGACACATATATTTTTCATGTGTAGAGCAAAGATTGAAGTGCACACATGAAATCATATATGTCAAGAAACTGGAGGTGGATTCTTGGGTACAGGATATAGCAATGGGAGAAGCCCTTGGTCCTGCCAGTGTTGGCCCCTTAACCAGTGTAGGGGAATGTCGGGGGCGGTAAGGGGAAGTGGATGGGGAGGGGAACACTGTTATAGAAGGGGAGGGGGGCGCAAGGCCCTGGGTTCAGTCCCCAGCTCCGGGAAAAAAAAAAGAAGAGGAGGGGGAGGGGGTTAGGGTTCTTATGGACAGGAAAACGGGAAAGGGAATACATTTGAAATGTAAATAAGAAATACCCAATTAAGAGAGAGAGAGAGAGAGAGAGAGAGAGAGAGAGAGAGAGCGCAACGGGAATGAGTATGAGCAAAGTATAAAGAGGTCCATGTTTAAAGACTCAAAACTAATGATGAGAACCATTTAAGCAAAGGGACTGTGGTGAGGAGCCCTGTAAAGATTAATTACTACCAACTATAGATTTTTTGGAGTATTTTAAAAGGCTCACACATTTTTCTATGTCTAAGTTTATTCAATAAGCTATTTAAATAAAGAAAAATTAATTGAAGCTATATGATGTCCTAAAGCGCTGAATGTACTTAGACCTACTCTGTCTTCTCCATGAGAAATGTGGATGCTGTCATTTCATAGTTTTAGTTAATTCTGATCAAATATTGATTACTTTTGATTTGCTGGCTGTTCATACCACAGAATACATTTATACTTTTGCTGTTTCTTTGATTTTAGCTTGAACTAACTTTCTTTTTTCCTATCTCTTTTCCCCCCAGGTGAAAGCATTTCAGCAGACTCTAGATAAAACTATGTTCTTGAGTCAATTGATTTCTGGGAGCATCTAGGTTGCTGGGGTTGTTCCACTGAGATTCCCATCCTTGTGTTGACTGTTCCCATGTTGGTAGGTGCAAGCTCTTTGGTCACTGAACATGGACACCTGCATCAGAAATATACATAAATTCTTCTCAGGTTAAGAACCTGAAGAACATGGGTTTTGTTGCTTCATCTCTGTTAATCTGCTGGATAAGTTCTCCACATTCAAGGACCATGCTATTAATTGTCCTTGGTTATTTAGATAAATCAGGACTTGGATCCTGGCTTCATTTCTGCAATCTTAACTACATCAGGACTTCTTGTGCTCCTATTCAGTGTACCTCTGTATTAGTCAGGGTTCTCTAGAGTCATAGAACTTATGGGTAGTTCCTATAGAATAAAGGAATTTGTTGATAACTTACAGTTTACAGTCCAACTCCCCAACAATGGTCAGCAGCAGCTGTGAATTGACATCCAAGGATCTAACAGTTGTTCAATGCCACAAGGCAAGCAGGTAAAGCACAGAGAATCTTCCTACTACCAATGTTCTTATGTAGGTCTCCAACAGAAGGTGTGGCCAAAATTAAAGGCATGTACAACCTTGCCTGGATCTGGGATTTACTTTGTCTCAGATGATAGTGAACTCAGAGATCTCCTTGCCTTAGTCTCCCGGGATTCATAGACACTATGCCTCAAGATCTCCATGCCAAAATCCAGGTCAGAAACTTTTTTCTCTCAGCCTCATGGTCATGATTACAAGTGAGCCTTCCAATTCTGGGTTGTAGTTCATTCTAGATATAGTCAAGTTGACAACCAGCAATAGTCACTACAACCTCCAAATTTTCCAAGAGTTATATTTGAGGGCTCATTGGTTTCTTACCCCATAATTAACTTAAGGCTGTCCAATCTGTCATGTCAATTCTATTGAATTATTTTAGTGTTCCCTATGACATGCAATACTATATTTCATTGAGAACTCACCACTAAACAATGCATTATAATCATTTTTCAGTTCCATAGTCCTATGTATAATGTCCAAAAGGACATATTTTAATAGATTTAAAAATGACTTATTTTCCCTTATCATTTTTGAGGACTATACTTGAAAATTTAGTTTCAAAATCACATAATGACTTATTTGATCATATGCTAAAAAGTTATGTCATTTTCAGTGCTTTTAGACTCTCATATAAAGAGATTTTATCCCACCAGTTTTTTTAAACTTACCATATTTAAGTTTACACCTAATCACCGCTATAAACACTCTATATTTGTATATTGCTTTTGTAGTTCACAAGTGCTTAAAATACACAGCCTAATTCAATTTGTGTGACATAAATAATTGTGCCGTTTTGAGGTAGAGAATATAAAGATTTAAAGACACTAACTCTACCTTAAAAAATTCATGGATATTAAATACTTTTTGTGTTTAAGTCCTCACTAAACTATACCATGTTAAAAGTTCCATTTTTACAGAAATGTATTGTTATATAATTGTTTCTCTATCTACTTGTGCAAAATTTGTAACAAACTTTATTAAAATATCAATGTCATACATATGTACACATTTATGAGAGATACATATATGAATCTATATACATATTACAAGTTACATGTTTACATATATACATTCTACTAAAATACCAAACACTGATTTTAAAACCCTTATTCATTATCATTTTGCTTTATGACAAAGCCTACCACTCTCTTCTTAAAAGATTTATTTATTTTAATTTTTTGTGGATATATTTTGTTTATATGTACATTTGTGCACTGTGTGATTTAAGTTCTCAAGGAGTTCAGAAGACAGCATTGGATCCCTAGGAACTAGAGTTACAGACTGGTTTATGGTCATGTGTAGGTCATCTGGAAGAGCAGCAGGATCTCAAATGCTGAACCATTTCTTCAGCCCCAGGGGTTTATCTCTTATTATTCTATTTTCTGAAAGTGACTACAAGTTATGTAGTTTATTTGGCTTTCAATATGATGCCTTATCTACTGGTCAGTATGAACCCTAGCATCTTAGCGAATCATTTCAACATCTATTTGCCACCCTGTTTGGCTAATGCTTCTGCACAAAGTTTGAGAGAATATTCCAACTGTGGCTGTACAAAATGGCAAGAAAATGTTGAAGAGAAAGAAGCAGCAGAATTTTGAGTTTGAGGATATCCTTGGTTAAAAAATGAGCTGAGTGTGTGCATTCTGTTTTATAATTGAGAAGGTAAGGCAAGAGGATTAGGAGCTCAAGGACAGCCTCAAGGGCATTGCAAATTTAAATCCAGCTCTTGCTAAAAAAGATTGTGTTTCAACAAATCAAAATATAGGGAAAGTGCACACTAAAAATGTTATAATCACTTCCTTCAAAAAGTACCATTTTAGAAACTATTTATTCTTAAATGCCTGAAAATAATAGTAACAATTTAGTTAATTAGAAGGCATAAATTAGAAAATAATATTCAGCAAAATATAACAAAATACAATGACAATCAAATGTCCCATGAAATATTGATGAGAAAAATTAGGAAAATAGAAACATAACACAATTATGCCTCATTTAATACACCTTTATCCTATAAAGCTGATAATAAGAACATAACTTTGCTTTATACTAACACAATCAGAAAAGAAAAGCATAGGACAAGGTTTCTTCTTTTTCCATTTGCAATAGAAATAGCCTCACCTCCATCTAAATGCTTACCAGTACTGATCCAAGTCCAGATTTCTACATAAAGTAGAAATTTCAAATTTCTTACTCCTGATTCGCAAAATTTTATTGGAGAAATATTCTTTCCTCTGAATGGTTCCCATGATTTAACCATATTTGTTTCAATAGCAACACCAATTTGTATTTCTTTTGTTTTACCGTGTTTTGTGTTTTTAAATAAAAATTTTAATGAAAAGTTTAAAATGTGTTTTTTGAGAAATTTTCCCATAATATCCACATCAAGGTTTAATACTAAGCTTATAAAATCCTTACACAATTTACAGTAATATATGTTCTTATTCTACTTTCTTAAAATTTCAAAGAATATCATTTCTTTTGATATTAATTATTATGAAAGTGTTATTGAAAAGTTAGAGCCTCATATTTGCCTTTTCTCTATCTATTGATTATAATACTCAAAATTCTAGCCAGAACAATTAGACAAACAAAGGAAGTTAAAGGAATACCTATTGGAAAAGAGGAAGTCAAAATATCACTCTTAAAAATGATATGATTGTATATTTAAGTGACCGTAAAAATTCTACCAGAGAACTCCTTTAGCTGATAAACAGCATCTGCAAAGTGGCTGGGTATAAAATTAACTCAAACAAGTAAGTAGATTTCCTCTACTTAAAGGATAAATGCGCTGGGAAAGAAATTAGGGAAATCAAACCTTTCACAATAGTCACAAGTAATACAAAATATCTTGGTGTGACTCTAACCAAGCAAGTGAAAGATCTGTATGACAAAATCTTCAAGTCTTTGAAGAAAGAAATTGAAGAAGACCTTAGAAGCTGGAAAGATCTCTGAAGCTCTAAGATTGGTAGGATTAAAACAGTAAAAATGATCATCTTACAAAAAGAACCTAAAGATTTAATGCAATCCCTATCAAACTTACAACTCAATTCTTCACAGAAATAAAAGAGCAATTCTCAAATTTATATTGAGTAAAATAAACCTCAGGAAATCAAAAACCATTTTCAACAATAAAAGAACATCTAGGGAAATCACTATCTCTGACCTTACTATATAGCAATAGTGATAAAAATTGCATGGTATTGGTACAGAGACAGACAGGAAGATCTATGGAATAGAATTGAAGATCCAGAAGAAAAACCACACATCTATGGTCACTTGATCTTTGACAAAGATGCTAAAACCATTCAGTGGGAAAAAGACAGCATATTCAATGAATGGTGGTAATCAACACATAGAAGAATGCAAACTGACCCATTCTTATCTTCTTGTACAAAGTTCAGGCCTAAGGAGATCAAGGATCTCCATATAAAACCAGATATGCTGAATCTAATAGAAGAGAAAAATGGAAAAGAACCTCGAAGACATCGCAAAGGGGAAAATTTCCTGAATAGAACACCAATGTCCCAGGCTCTAAGATCAACTATAGAGAAATGGGATCTCACACAATTAAGAAGCTTCTTTAATGAAAAAAAAAAACACTGTAAGGACAAAATAGCAATATACTGATTAGGAAAAGATCTTTACCAATCCTACATCAGATAGACGATAATACTGTTTCCAGTTTCCACCTGCGCCCAGAACTGACCCTTTGCCACAGCCCTCTTCATCCAGATCCCACTAGGAGAAAGCCGGTCCCCAGGAGTGCTGACACACAGGCATACAGGAGGATAAAGTTACTGTCAAAGACAGCAAGACCAACTGACACCAGAGATAATCACATGGTAACAGGCAAGGGCAAGAACGTAAGCAACAGAAATCAAGACTTTGCATAATCAGAGCCCAGTTCTCCCACTAACGCAACCCTGAATACCAGAACATACCTGAAAAGCAAGATTTTGATTTAAAATCACAACTCGTGGTGAACTTAGAGGACTTTAAGAAGAACATAAATAACTTCATTAAAAAAAATAGGACAACACAGGTAAGCAGATAGAAGCACTTATAGAGGAAACAAAATTCCCTTAAAGAATTACAAAAGAACACAACCAAACAGGTGAAGAAATTGAATAAAACCATACAGATCTAAAAACAGAAATAAAAACAATGAAGAAATCACAAAGGGAAACAACAGTGGAGATAGAAAACCTAGGGAAGAGATCAGGAGTCATAGATACAAACATCATCAACAGAATACAAGAGATAGAACAGAAAATCTCAGGGGTAGAAGATACCATAGAAAACCATTAACTTCAATGCAAAATGCAAAAAGCTCCTAACCCAAAACATCCAGGAAATCTAGGACACAATGAGAAGATCAAACCTAAGGATACAAGGTTTAGAAGAAAGCAAAGATTGCCAACTTACAGGGCCAGGAAATATCTTCAACAAAATTATAGAAAAAAACTTCCCTAACCTATAGAAAAAGAATCCCCTAAATATAAAAAAAACAAAAACAAAAAAAAACAAAAAAAACCAAAACAACAACAAAAAAACCCTACAGAACTCCAAGTAGATTGGACCAGAAAAGATATTCCTCACATCACATGATAGTCAAAACATATAAAGCACAAACAAGGAAAGAATATTAAAAGAAGGAAGAGAAAAACGATAAGTTACATATAAAGGCAGACCTATCAAAATTACACCAGACTTCTCACCAGAGACTGTGAAAGTTAGAAGATCCTGGAAAGATGTCATATAAATCCTAAGAGAATACAAATGCCAGACAAGTTACTATATCAAACAAAAATTTCTATTAACATAGATGGAGAAACTAAGATATTCCATGATAAAACCAAATTTAAACAATAACTTTCCACAATTCTGGCATAACAAAAAATAATAGGTGGAAAACTGAAACACAAGGAGGAAATAATACCCTAGAGAAAGCAAGAAAATAATATAACTTGAACTAACCCCAAAGAAGAAAGCCTCACAAACATAATTCCACCTCTAACAACAAAAATAACAGGAAGCAGCAATTATTAGTCCCTAATATCTCTCACTATCAATGGACTCAATTCCCTAATAAAAAGACACAGATTAACAAACTGAATACATAAAGAGGACCCAGCATTTTGCTGCATATAGGATACTACCTCACTGACAAAGACAGAAACAACCTCAAAGTAAAAGGCTAAAAAACAATTTTCCAAGAAAACGGTCTGAAGAAACAACTTGGAGTAGCCATTTTAATATTGAAAAAAAAATCGACTTTCAACAAAAAGTTATCAAAAATGATAAGGAAAAACACTTCATATTCATCAATGAAAAAAATCCACCAAGATGAACTCTCAATCCTAAATATCTATGCTCCAAATGCAAGCACCCCTACATTCATAAAAGAAACCTTACAAAAGCTTAAAGCACACTTTGTATCTCACACAATAATCATGGGAGATTTCAACACTCTACTCTCATCAATGGACAGATCATGGAAACAGAAAGTAAACAGAGACATAGAGAAACTAACAGAAGTTATGAACAGAATGGACATAACAGATATTTATAGAAGGTTTCATCCTAAAATGAAAGAATATATCTTCTTCTCTGCACCTCATGGTACTGTCTCCAAAGTTGACCATATAATTAATCACAAAACAGGTCTCAGTAGATAGAAGAAGACTGAAATAATCCCATGTATCCTATCGGATCAGCATGGACTAAGGCTGGTCTTCAATAACAGCAACAACAACAGAAAGCCACATACATATGGAAGCTGAACAACGCTCTCTTCAGTGCTAACTTGGTCAAGGAAGAAATAAAGAAATTAAGGACTTTTTAGAATTTAATGAAAATGAAGGAACCACATACCCGAATTTATGGGACTCAAAGAAAGTTGTGCTAAGAGGAAAACTCAAAGTTCTGAGTGCCTCCAAAAAGAAACTGGAGAGAGCATATGCCAGCAGCTTGATAGCGTAACAAAAAGCTCTAGTACAAAAAGAAACAAACCAAAGAGGAGTAGACAGCAGGAAATAATCAAACTGAGGGCTGAGGTCAACCAAGTAGAAAAGAAAGGACTATACAAAGAATCAATAAAACCAGGAACTGGTTCTTTGAGAAAATCAACAAGATAGATATACCCTTAAACATAGCAGAGAGCAGAGTATCCAAATGAACAAAATCAGAAATGAAAAGGGAGACATAAACAGCAGAACAGAGGAAATTTAAAATATCATCAGATTCTACTACAAAAGTTTATACTCAATAAAACTGGAAAATCTGAATGAAATGCACAATTTTCTAGACAGATACCAGATACCAAGTTTTAATGATGATGAGATAAAACCATTTAATCAGTCCCATTACTTACAAAGAAATAAAAGTAGTCATTAAAGTCTCCCAACCCTCCCCCCCCAAAAAAGCTGAGGACCAGATGTGTTTAGTGCAGAATACTATCAGACCTTCATAGAAGACCTATTATCAATACTGTCCAAAATGTTCCAAAAAATAGAAAAAGAAGGCAAACTATCTAATTCCTTCAATGAAGCCACATTTATGCTTATAACTGAACCACCAAAGACCCTAAATGAAATAGAATTTCAAACCAGTTTCCCTTATAATATAAATGCAAAAATACTCAAAAAACTCTCACAAAATGAATCCAAGAACTCATCAAAATGATCATCCATCATGATCTTGTAGGCTACATTCCAGTGATGCAGGGATAGTTAAATATATTGAAGTCCATCAACAAAATCCGCTATAAAAACAAACTCAAAGGAAAAAAAAACACATGATCATCTCTTTAGAGATGATGAGAAAGCATTTGACAAATTTCAACACCCCATCATGTTAAAAGTCTTAGGAAGACCAGGAATTCAAGGCCCATACCTAAACATATTGAAAGCAATATACAGAAAACCAGTAGCCAACAATAAACTAAATGGAGAGAAACTGAAGCAATCCCACTGAAATAAGGGACTAGAAAAGACTGTGCACGCTCTCTCTACTATTCAATATAGTACTTGAAGTCCTAGCCAGAGCAATCAGACAACAAAAAGGGTTCAAAGAATACAAATTTGAAAGGAAGAAGTCAAAATATCACTATTTGCAGATGATTTGCATCAAAATTCCCAAAATTCCACCACGAATCTCCTAACTGATAAACAACTTCAGCAAAGTGGCTGGATATAAAACTAACTTAAACAAATTGGTACCCTTCCTCTACTCAAAGGATAAAAAGGCTAGAAAACAATTAAGGAAATAACACCCTTCACAATAGTCCCAAATAATATAAAATACCTTTGTGTGACTTTTACCAAGCAATTAAAAGAGATATATATGACAAGAATTTCAAGTCTCTGAAGAAAGAAGTTGAAAATCTCAAAAGCTTGAAAGATCTCCCATGCTCAGGGATTGGCAGGATTAATATATTAAAAATGGCCAACTTGCCAAAAGCAATCTACAGATTCAATGCAATCCCCATCAAAATTCCAACTCAATTCTTCATGGAGTTTGAAAGGGGAATTTGCAAATTCATTTGGAATAACAAAAAAAGCAGGATAGCAAAATCTATCTCAACAAATGACCTCAAGGTGCATTATAGAATAATAGTGATAAATACTGTATGGTATTGGTACAGAGATAGACAGGTAGATCAATGGAATAGAATTGAAGACCCAAAAATGAACCCACATACCTATGATCACTTGATCCTTGACAAAGGAGCTAAACCACCCAGGGGAAAAAAGATAGCATTTTCAACAAGTGGTGCTGTTTCAACTGGGGTTAGCACGTAGAAGAATGTAATGAGTCAATTCATATCACCCTATGCAAAGCTCAAGTCTAAGTGGATCAAGGACCTCCACATAAAACCAGATATACTCAAACTAATAGAAGAAAAGCTGTGGAAGAGCCTCAAAACATGGGCTCTTGGGGAGATTTGGTGAACAGAACACAAATGGCTTATGCTCTGAGATCAAGAATCTATGAGTGGGACTTCATAAAATTGCAAAGCTTCTGTAAGGCAAGGGACACTGTCATTAGAACAAAATGGCAACTAAAAGATTAGGAAAAGATTTTTACTAATCTGACATCTGATAGAGGGCTAGTATCCAATATATACAAAGAACTCAAGAATTTAGACTCCAGAGAATCAAGGAAAGATGGGGTACAGAGCTAAACAAAGAATTACCATCTGAAGAATATTGAATGGCTGAGAAGCACCTTAAGAAATGTTCAATATCCTTAGTCACCAGGTAAATGCAAATCAAAACAACCCTGAAATTCCACTTCATACCAGTTGGAATGGCTAGGTTAAATAACACAGGTGACAACAAATGCTAGCTAGGATGTGGAGAAAGTAAAACACTCCTCTATTGTTGGATTGCAAGTTGGTACAACCACTCTACAAATCAGTCTGGAGATTCCTGTGAAAATTGGACATAATATTATCTGAGGACCCAGCTATACCACTTCTGGGCATATACCCAAATGTGCTCCTACATAAAACAAAGACACATGTTTCACTATGTTCATAGCACCCTTATTTATAATAGCCAAAAAGCTGGAAAGAACCCAGATGTCCTTCAACAGAAGAATAGATATGGAAAATGTGGTATATTTACAGAACGGATTACTACTCAGCTATTAAAGACAATGACTTCGTGAAATTCATAGGCAAAAGGATGGAACTCCAAAATGTCATCCTGAATGAGGTAACCCAATCACAAAAGAACAGACATTAGTATGTACTCACTGATAAGTGGATATTTGCTCAAAAGTTCAAATTATTCCAGATACAATGGAATGACCACGTGAAACTCAAGAACATGGATGACTAAAATGCAGATTCTTCAGTCCTTCTTGGAAGAGGAAAGAAAAATATTTTAGGTGCTTCTTGGCCATTCAATTATTATTTGTTTTCTGTTTGGAGAAAACAATGAAAGAAAGGCCATTCAAAGAATGCTCCACCTGGGGATGCAGCCCATACACATACAGCCACAAAACACAGATAATATTGCTAATGCCAAGAAGTGCATGCTGACAGAAGCTCCTAAGAGGCTTTGCCAGAGCATGACAAATATAGAGGCAGTTGCTTGCAGCCAAGCATTGAGCTGAGAACCGGGTCTGCTTTGGAGAAATTAGAGAAAGGATCAAAGGAGCTGAAGGCGTTTACAACACCATAAGAACAAGGATACCAACCCACCAGTGCTCCCTAGGATTAAACCACCAAAGGTATACATGGATAGACTCAAGGCTCTAATAGCATATGTAGCAGAGGATTGCCTTGTTAGACACGAATTGGGGGAGAGGCCCTGGTCCTGCGAAGGCTGAACTGTCCACCCACCCCCCAGTTTAGGGAAATGTCAGGGCTCGGAGGTAGGAAGTGGTGGATGCATGGATGGGAGAATAACCTCATAGAAGAAGAGGGTTGGACGATTGGATAAGGGGTTTATGGATAGGAGACCGGGACAGGAGATAACATTTGACATGTAAATAAAAATCATCCAAAAAAAGAATGTAAATATGCCATTATCATAATGTAAAAGCAGTACTTCCAAATTCAAAGAGGGAAATTGGATGATGTTTAGTGATGAAAGTAAAGAAATTTAAACTTAATATTTTGAATAAAAAAACTGTATAAGTAATAAGATATGTTGGCTACTATATTACACTGTATAAATTATATGAATATATATGTGATATAAATAATATATACATTAGAAAAAAGCTAATATCCTATATATACAAAACCTGAAGAAGTTAGACTTGAGAAAACCAAATAACCCTATTAAAAATGGGATACAGTGTTAAACAAAGAATTCTCAACTTAGCAATTTTGAATATCCAAGAAGCACCTAAAGAAATGTTCAAGATCCTTAGTCATCCAGGGAAACGCAAATCAAAACAACCATTACATTCCACCTTACACAGGTCAGATGGCTAAGATCAAAATCTCAGGTGACAGCAGATGCTGGCAAGGATGTGGAGAAATGTCCAGTATTGGTTGGATTGCAAGCTTGAACAATCACTCTAGAAATAAGTCTTGAGGCTCCTCAGAAAATTGGATATTGTACTACCTGAGGACCCATGTATATCAGTCCTGGGCATATACCCAAATGATGCTCCAAAATATGACAAGAACACGTGCTCTACCATGATTATAGCAGCCTTATAAATAGTAGCCAGAAGCTGGAAAGAACCCAGATGCCTTTCAACAGAGGAATGGGTACAGAAAATGTGGTGCATCTACACAACAGAGTACTACTGAGCTATCAAAACAATGACTTCATGAAATCCATAGGCAAATGGATGGAACTAGAAAATGTCATCCTGAGTTAGGTAACCCAATCACAAATAAAAATATGGTACACATTCACTGATAGGTGGATATTAGCTCAAATTACCCAAGATACAATCCACAGACCACATAAAGCTTAAAAAGAATGATGACCAAAGTGCAGATGCTTCAATCCTTCTTAACAGGGGGAATAAAAATATTCATAGGAGGAGATATGGAGACAATTTTGGAGCAGAGACTGAAGGAATGACCATTCAGAGCCCGACCCGCCTAGGACTACAGGATATTTACCAAACCTAGACAATATTGCTGAAGCCAAGAAGTCCATGTTGACAGGAGCCTGATGTAGCTGTTTCCTAAGAGATTCATGAAGAGCATGACAAATACAGGGGCAAATGCTAGGAGCAAACCATTGAACAGAGAATGGCTTCCCCATTGCAGGAGAAGAGATTGCAGGAGCAAAAGGGGCTTGCAACCCCATAAGAACAATACCAACCAACCAGAGCTCCCAAGGACTAAACCACTACCCAAAGTGTACACCTGGACAGACCCATGGCTCCAGTTGCATATGTAGCAGAGGATGGTCTTGTTGGGCACCAATGGGAGGAGATGTCATTGGTCCTTCCAAAGATGGACACCTCAGTGTAGGGGAATATCAAGGTAGGGAGGTGGGAAGTGGGGCATTTGGGAAGGGGGGAAACCCTCATAGAAGAAGGAGGAAGGGAAAATAGATAGGGGGTTTTTCTATGTGAAACTGGGAAAGGAATAACTTTTGAAATGTTAATAAAAAGTATCCAATAAAAATAAGACAAAACTCAGGTGACAGAAGATGCTGGCAAGGATGTAGAGAGCACTTCCATTGTTAGTGAGATTGTAAACTGCAACAACCACTCTGGAAATCAGTGTGATGGTTCCTCAGATTATTCGACATAGTACTATCTGAGGTCCCAGCTATACCACTCCTGGGCATATACCCAAAAGATGCGCCAGCATATAACAAGGACACATGCTCCACTATGATGATAGCAGCCTTATTTATAATAGCCATAAACTGGAAAGAACCCAGATGTCCTTCAACAGAAGAATGGATACAGAAGATGTGGTACATTTATACAATGGAGTACTACTCAGTTATTAAAAAATTGACCTCATGAAATTGTTAGGCAAAAGGATAGAACTAGAAAATATCATCCTAAGTGAGGTAACCCATTCACAAAAGAACACACATGGTATTTCTTCACCAATAAGTGGTTATTAGCCTAAAAGCTTGTAATACCCAGGATACAATTACAGACCACATGACTCTCAGGAAGAAAGAAGACCATAGAAAGTGTGGATGCTTCAGTCCTACTTAGAAGGGAGAATCAAACAATCATGGGAGTTTCAGACTGTGCGGGACTTTGGAGGAAGTAAAAAGAGGGAGTGAGAAGGGGGGCAGGATACAGAGTGACAAGAGTCAGGTGTTTAGCAATGGGCGTTGGGGATGGGGCAGCCAACAGAAAGTCCCAGATGCCAGGATAAAGAGAGGTTCCCAGGACCCAGTGGGTGTAACATTAGCTGAAACACCCGACAAATGGGAGAGAGGGCCTATAGAGACCATATCGAGATGTTAGGCAAGGCCCCTGGTTGAGGGATGAGGCCAACCACCCTTCTCAAAACTTTTAATCCAGAATTGCCCTGTCCAAAGGAAATACAGGGAAATACAGTGAGCTGAGTTTGAAGAAAAGGCCATCCAGAGACTGCCCCACCTTGGGGAAGCATCCCGTATGCAGCCACCAAAACCACACGCTATTGCTGATACCAAGAAATGCTTGCTGACAGGAGCCTGATAACAGCTGTGTCCTGAAAAGCTCTTCCAGAGCCTGACCAATCCAGATATGGATGCACGCAGTCCACCATTGGACTGAGCATGGGGTCTTCAATAGAGGAAATAGGGGAAGGACTGAAGGAGCTGGAGGAGTTTGCAGCCCCATAGGAAGAACAATATCAACCAAGAAACACCCCACAACTCCCAGGGACTAAACCAACTAAAGAATACACATGCAAAGAGCCATGCATGTGTAGCACAGGATGCCCTTATCTGCTATTAATGAGAATGAAGTCCCTTAGTCCTGTAAGTTTGATGCCCCAACATAGGGGAATGCTAGGGTGGTGAGGTGGGAGTGGATGGGTTGGTGGGGGAGCACTCTCATACAAGTAGGGAGGAAGTGGGATGGGATAGGGAGTTTGCAGAGGGGAAACCAGGAAGGAGTATACCATTTGAATTGTAAATAAATAAAATAAAGAATAAAAGCTTTTATTAATTCTTTGAAAACTTTAATCAATGCATTTTGACTACAATCAAATATAAATCTTTCTTTTAACACTTTCCAAATTTTTACCATCTCCCAACTTTTTGCTCTCTTTTTCCATTTTTTATATTTTAATAACTCAACAACTCCTAATAGGTCTATCCATGTTCGCCTGAGGGCAGCGGAGGTGTTCCCTGGTAGATGATTTATCTATGGAGAGCCACACCTTTAAATTAAACTGACTTTAATTCTTTAGAACCCATCAATTGATAAAAACTCTTCACTTAGGAATATCTTCTCTCTCCATGCTGCAGTGTTTACTGCCTTGGTCTTGTGCAGACAGGGGTTGTGTGTCTATGAGTTTATGAATGTCTCTTTCCTGTCATGTGCCAAAGACAGTGTTTGACTCCAGTCTTGCTCTTAATTATTCTGTCCCATTTATTAAAATGATCCTTGAGGGTTTTTTTGTAGAGGTATAACATAGATTTCACATTTGTGACTCAGCATTACTCAGCCTCAGTCCCGATACTTTGATCAGTTTGTGAGTTTCTGTATTTACCACTGTATGCTGCATCAAGAAACTTCCCTGATGAGATCTGAAACCTCTGTTTAATTACAGGTAGAGAGATATGAATCTAGAAGGCATTTTGATACTATGTCCAAATAGTAGTAATAGGGTTATTCTGGGATCTGTGAGGTTCCAAACTTGGATTCTTGGCTAAATTTACAGGATGAGGAATAAGGTTCATCCGGTTGGGTAGATGTCAAATCTGATAAGAAATCTACTTTTAATTAGCTATTCTAAATGCTTTTCCTTTACACCTTATATTTTACATTCTCTATTTCCACTATTTTCCAATCTACTTTCTGGCTTCTGTTATTACATTTCACTTCAAAAAGGTCAGGAGCATTTTCACTGTATAATTCTATAATTCTATTTAGATGTCCCCTATCCTTGGTCTGTGATATTTTTATCTTTCATGTATATTTAAAACACAGTTTTACTAGATTATTACTTTGATGTAACTAAGGAATTTTCATTTAAGAAAATTACAAGTATAAGTAAATATTTTCTATTTTCATTAATTGCCCCTCCCTCATTTGATTGTTTATTACATTGCTAGTTTTAGATACTTTATCTTGGTAGTATTTGGGATTAGCAGTAGGAAATAATATTTAGACTAGGTAATAAAATTTACACTGACTCATAATTTACAAATACATTGTTAATATTCTTAACCAATCTTTCCTTTTACTTTTCTTAAGGTGTCTGTTTCAATGTCTTCATGAAATTGTGTGCACCCTGTGCATACAAAATGCCAAAGGCCGTAGAGGGCATTAGATGTCCTGGAGCTGGAATCACAGAAGGTTGTGAACTGCCCAATGTTGGTTCTGGGAAATGATCCCTGATCCTTTACAAAAGCAGTGAGCGCTTTTCCCTGCTAAAGCATCTCTACAGACACTTTTCATACAGTGTCAATGCTTAGTACGACAAAAAATTCTTTTATATTTCTCCTGAAATATACATTCTTTGGTAAGCTTAATTTATTAAAATTTGTATATCTGATAATGTTTTTGGTAATTTCTTTAAAATAAGTATTTGAATATAGTTTTTGAAGTGATGACTAGAAGTTTTTTCAAAGAAAGTAATTTTCTATCACTTCATCCTTTATTCAAATAGTTTCAATGAAATTTTCCTTTATTATGAAACATGCATATATATTTCCTTTTAATTCTATTAATTTTGAGAGGACAAGAAACATTTTTAAGTCTAAAGCCTGTTAGTTTGTTATTCTGCACTGAATAAGCTTACATCTCATGTACAGAACTTAACAAATCTGGTTTACAGAACTCACTTTACCTACTGAACTGTTTGGTATGAACTTGTAGAAGACCGCTGTTCGGTTTGTATGTCAGACTTCTTTAATCTGGCTGAATTCTGATCCATTATAAACTTTGGTAGAGATTTACTTTGAGCCATAGAGCAGATCTGGTATACACACAGACACACACACACACACACACAGACACACATGCACACAGCAGAATTTTGGCACTGAATTTCATTTTTTGTGTCACAATCTGGAAATTTCCTGTTGTGAAAAATTGATGGTGATGTTCATATCATTATTGCCTGTGAGCCTTAAAAAAAACTCCCACATGGCAACTTTTATACCATTATAATCATTTATAGTGGACATACCAATTTTTCTTTGCTAAAAACAAAACTTGTTCTTCTATTGTAACTATGTTTTAAGTAAATAAATTAATCTTTTTTAGCAATTATGTTTTTAATGGGAATGTTGCATAAATTACAAACTATTCAGTAATTATAACAGCAAATCAGATATTTCTTAGGAATTTTATGCTTCAAAACTTGGGGAATCACAGTAAGAAAGGATTTGTTTTTCAGAATAATGCGAAGTCATTTTAACTTTATAGGAAAGAACATGTTGGTTTCATTGGAAAAGCTGTGTTAAGTCCAAGTCAAAGACTGCAATTCTTCTATTTGACCTATATATTAAAACTTTCCCAAAAGATGTAAATTAAGTGCTTATACTTGCCACACTGCTGAACAACCTTACTGAGGAAAAATTTGGTATTACTGGAAAAGATTCTGATTCATTGGCAATATGAACCCTGTTGGGAATTAAGCAATGGGATAAGTATAAGGAGAGTAAGAGGGGAGCACAAGGGCACAAAGATAAGGAAATGATTTTTTTCTTTTATTGGTTATTTTTTATTTACATTTCAAATGTTATTCCCTTTCCCAGATTCCTGGATATAAGCCCCATCCCCTTCCTTCCCCTTCTTCTATAAGGGTGTTTCCCTCCCCATCCACCCCCACTTCCTGCCCCCCTGACATTCCTCTACACTGGTGAATCCAGCAATGGCAAGACCAAGGGCTTCTCCTCCCATTGGTGCCTAACAAGAATCTTAAGATCTGTAAATTCAGGACTTGAATACAGCTCATTTTAAAATTACTGTATGAAATCCTGAGTTTAATTCCCAGCAGCACATCTTTAATCCTAGCACTCAAGAAGTAGAAGCAGGAAGATCAGAAGTTCGAAACCATCCTTGGCTACTTAGTGAGTTAGAAGCAATATTGGCTATGTGAAATTCTTGCTTAAAACCAAAAACATTTGTGAATTCAAATGCTGTTGTGAGTTTTCTCACAATGAAACTCTTTTACTCCTCCAAATATTTTCTCACATGTGTGAAGAAAATAATACTGCTGGGTAGGTGTATATGGTAATTATCCTTCCTGTTTACAAAGTCAAAATTTGAAGTTCTTTCTGTTGTGTTGTAATTTATTCATGCGTGAACATTTATGTCCCAATATTGGTATGCTACTGAGAAGCATGCCTAAAGCATTATATTTATTGGATGCAATTTCCAAAAACTGAACTGGCTAAAATATGCACTGTATATGCAAACTATTATTAGCACTAGTATTGGGTTAGTACTCAAGGACTAATAAATATTTCAGTATTCTTACCCTCTCATAAGGCAGTTATTACCCATGTATTCCATGATACTTACATAGCAAATATTGCTGATTTCACAGGACAGAAAAAAATCGATACTTATACATGAGTGATTTCTTCCAGTTTTGGATTACAGAAGAATGTCCTGACCATAGACCTGGCTATGGAATACTAGAGAATAAAAGTCTGTTTTAGGAAACAGAAATAATGGTATTTTGTATTTTTTTCTGGTAGTTGGAGCTCACAGATGGTGTTACCGCAGAACAGATTTAATACATATGCCCATTATATTATAGTTGTAATAGAAACTAAAATTGTAAATCAAATGGCAGAATTCATGTTCATTCCACATAAAAATAAAAGTTTCCCAAATGAGTATACACTGCAATATTTGGAATTAAAATATATAAATATTTCATTATTTACTGTGATGATTATTCTTGGCTGTCAATTTGACTATATTGAAAATTAAAAAAAATGATGGGGTACACTTGTGAGTGACACTTGCTTAATTTGGGACATTGAGAAGATTTTCTTCTAGTTCTTAATTTCAAGGTGTAGGGCACACTCTTAATCCAGATGTTTTGAGTGGGAAGATTGACTTCTAATGTGGGTGATGCCTTCTGCTGGAAGACATATAGGGACATATAAGATGGAAACTTCACTGGTGCCTGATTGCTCTTTCTTCACTAGGATGCCCATTACTTCCCTGGCGTTAGAACCCATGTCTTAAGGACTGACTGAGACACTCAGACTCGTGGATTGAACAGCTATTGGATTCTTTAACCTTCTGTTCATAGGCAGCCATTATTGGGTCGGCTGGAGCACAGCCTGTAATTCATTCTAATAAATCTACTTCATATCACATATATAATATATATGATACATATAGAGATAAATGGATAGATAGATAGATAGATAGATACATAGATAGATAGATAGATAGATAGATAGATAGATAGATAGATAGATAGATAGATAAAGATATTCATTTAATAGGTTGTGGTCCCCTAGAGAACATTGAACAATAGATTAAATTATATCACAAGGCCTATAGTTACATATACTCATTATTCTGAGAACATTTTAATGTGGAAGTGGTAAAGTTGTTGTTTTTTTCCCACATATACTACTCACTAGCAAATTTCTTACCATTGGTAGGCAGATCTCTTTAATGCCTATGTTATAATTGGTGATATGGTTTAACTTTCAATATTTATATGGTTAATGCAAAGAGTAGAAATAATGGGAACCATTTATATCTTTGTTAAAATTTCAGCTTTGTTTCACATAGTTGCGTGGGATGAGTAAATGTTTTCATCTTTCAGTTTTAGTTTTCATGATTACATGTATTATACAAAAGTAGGATTAGCACTTATCTGTTAAACTATATAATACACAAAAACACCTGTAATTTAATACAGAAATTAGCAAGGAAAATTAGAATGTTGGCTACAGTTAACTGGCTATATGTTCTTTAGAAGTAAAAATAAGATTATGTCTTTCGTTTAATTTTCCTAATTGTAGTAAAATTTGAAGTGCCATCTCCATCTTTTCATTCACTTAAAAGAAAGATACAACTTGCTTACTTATTGTTCAAATCCTTTTCTGATATCTTTGGCCACATCATATTACAAAAGGAGAAAAAATACTTCTTATCTCTTAAACAAAAATGATAAAATAGAGTTATCATATTTGAAAAACTAATTGTCTTAGTTAGGGTTTTACTGCAGCAAACAGACACTATTACCACTGCAACTCTTTTAAGGAAAAGATGTAATTGAGGCTGGTTTACATGTTCAGAGGTTCAGTCCATTATCATCAAGCGGGAACATGGCAGCATCCAGGCAGGCTTGCTGTAGGAGGAGCTGAGAATTCTCCATCTTGTTCAGAAGGAAGGATGAAGGTATTAAAACCCAAGCATATAGTGGCACACATACTCCAAAAAGGCCACAACTCCTAATAATGCCTCTTCCTGGGCCCAGCATATGCAAACTATCATGCTGATGGTTATATCACAAGTATATTTTTAAAACTATGTAAACAATGTTTTAAAAATTTGTTACCCACTTTCTATTCTATTAGAAAGCATCTAGTGAACTCTGTTTCATAGAGTAGACAGTTGTTCAGTTTCCACCTGTAGGTGGGCATTCTGTTATTTTTGCTGTTATTGAAGAACAGACTTATACCACGGTAATCTGATAGAATGTATGGGATTATTTCAATCTTCTTTTATCAATTGAGGGTTGTTTTGTGATCAATTATATGGTCGATTTGGAGAAAGTACTGTGAGTTGTTGAGAAGAACGTGTATTCTTTTGTTTTATGGTGAAATGATCTGTAGATGTCTGTTAAATCCATTTGGTTCATAACCTCTATTAGTTTCACTATGTCTCTGTTTAGTTTCTGTTTCAATGTCCTGTCCATTGATGAGAATGGGGTGTTGCAGTCTCCCACTATAATTGTGTGGGGTTCAAAACGTGTTTTGAGCTTTAGTAAACTACTTTTATTAATGTGGGTGCCATTGCATTTTGGGCATAGATGTTCTGAATGGAGATTTTTTTCCCTTTGATAGCTATGAAGTGTCCTTCCTCATTTTGCTTGATAATTTTGGATGAAAGTCTATTTTATTGGATATTAGGATGGCAACTTCAGCTTGTTTCTTGGAATCATTTGCTTGGAAAATTGTTTTTCTATCATTTTACTCTGAAACAGAGTCTGCCTTTGTTATTGAGATGTGTTTCTTGTATGCAGCAAAAAGCTGAATCTTGTTTGCATATAACTTCTGTCTTTTTATGGTGAGTTGAGTCCATTAATATTGAGAGGTATTAAAAACAGATGACTATTGGTTCCTCTTATTGTTGTTTCTCTAAGTGGCTTTATGTGTTGTGGTTTTCTCCTTTTGTTTTGAGATGTTTAATAGTGTGTCTTTTCTTTGGTGTAGGTACCTTCCTTGTGTTGGAGGTTTCCTTCTAGACTCCTCTATAGGGCTGGATTGGTAGATAGATACTGTTGCAGTTTGGTTTTGTCCTGAATATTTTGGCTTCTAAATCTATGTTGATTGAGAGTTTTGCTGGGTATAGTAGCCTGGGCTGTCATTTGTGTTCTCTTAGAGTCTGTATGACTTCTGACTAAGCTCTTCTGGCTTTTATAATTTCTGTTGAGAAGTCTTGTGTAATTCTGATAGGTCTGCCTTTGTATGTTACTTGGCCCTTTTCCCTTGCAGCTTTTAATAGTCTTTCTTTGTTCTGTGCATTTAGAGTTTTGAGTATTATGTGATGAGAGGATTTTCTTTTTAGTCCCATTTGTTTGGTTTCTGTAGGCTTCTTGTACTTTATGGTCATCTCTTTAATTTGGGGAAGTTTTCTTCTATGACTTTATTGAAGACATTTTTAGGTCCTTTGAGTTAGAAATAGTCATTTACTTCTATTCCAAATATCCTTAGATTTGGTTTTTCATTGTGTCCTGAATTTACTGGATGTTTTAGGTTAGGAGTATTTTATGTTTTGAATTTTCTTTGACAGTTGTGTCAATCTTTTCTACAGTATCTTCAACACCTGAGATTCTCTCTTCTATCTCTTATATTCTGTTGGTGATGCTTACATCTGTAATTTCTACCCTCTTTCCTAGGTTTTCTATTTCCAGGTTTGCCTTGATTTGTGTTTTCTTTATTGTTTTTACTTCTACTTTTAGGTCTTAGACTGCTTTATATAATTACTTACCTGTTTGATTGTGTTTTCCTATTTCTTTAAGGGATTTATTTGTTTCCATTTTAAGGGCTTCTATCTATTTATGTGTGTTTTCCTCTATTTCTTTCAGTGAGTTATTTATATCCTACCTAAAGGATTCTATTATCTTCATGAGATAGGACTTTAGGTCCGCTTCCTGATTTTCAGGTCTGTTGGTGTATGAGAGCCAGAAGAAAGAATGGAAACAGGCAACCTTAGGAGGTAGGAGGTTAGTGGGACACTCCATAATGTACTAGAGACCTGGGAGGTGAGATATTCTCAGGACTCAGAGGGAGGGTCCTTAGATGAAATGCCCTACAGTAGGGAGAGGGAATTTGTAGAGACCTCATCCAGCAGAAGGACAACATATCTAATGAGGGATGGAGCTGCCATTCTACAGTCAAAACTCTGACCCATAGTTCTTCCTGTCTGAAAGAATGTCAGGAATAGAAATGGGGAGAAGTCTGAGGAAAAGCAGGTCCACTGATAGGCCCTAAGTGGGATCCAGATCAAGGGGAGGCTCCAAATGCTTCACACTATTACCGAGGCTATGGGACACTCACAAAAAGGAACCCATCATGATTGCCCTCCAAAAGACCCAACAAGCAGCTGAAAGAATCAGATGCAGATACTTGCACCCAACCAATGGACAGAAGCTGCTGTCTCCTCTGGTTGAATTAGGGGAAAGCTGGAAAAGCTGAAGAGGAGGACCACCCTATAGGAGTACTAACAGTCTCAATTAACCTGAAACCTGAGATTTCTCAGACATTGGGCCACCAAGCAGGCAGCAAACACCAGCTGATATGAAGCCCCCAACACATATACAGCAGAGGACTTCTGTGTCTACATTCAGAGGAGATACAACTAACCCTCAGAGGGTTTATAGTTCTGGTGGGGTGGGAGGTTGGGGGATGGAGACATCCTTGTGGAGACTGGGAGCAGGGAGGAGATATGGAATGTAGAACAGTAGGAGGGGGGACAGGGAGGGGAATAAAACCTGGAGTGTAAAAAATCAAACAAAGAAATATAGGTGCTGAAGAGATGACCTGATGGTTAAGAGTACTTGTTGCTCTTGTAGACAATCAGTGCCCAAATTAGGTGGTGGCTAACCATCTCTATCTCTAAATCCTAGGGTTATAACAACCTCTTCTGAACCTCAAGAGAACCCGTGTTTATAGGCACATACTCATGAACATACACGAAGATAACATATAAATATAAAAATAATAAGCCACATTTAAATGAATATGGCATTTGTACTAGAGGTATTGTCACTGGAGTTACATATAAAAAAAAAAAACAAAAAACAATATGGCCAGATTACCATCAAACTCACTGTATAGTAAAGGAAGACATTCAATTTCTGATCCCCCTACCTTGGCTACCTTATTGATAGGATTATAGTCATGAATAATCATGCTTGGTTTATGAAATATTGATAATACAATCCAGAACTTTGTGTATGCTAGGCAAGTATTTTACCAAATGAACCACAATGCTCTCCCCAAGGGGCTCTAAGAGTTTAAAATAAATAACATCATGATATAGGTGATGGTTGTGTCTGTATTTGTGCATTAAAGGTGGTCCTTTATTGATAAGTGTATGATCCTTTAAAAGTTATGCAAACATACACAATTTTTCAATACAATGACATATTTTAATGAGCTAGTGAGCCTAAGTGTGATAAATGAGTTTTGACTTGTATAATTGAACAGCATAGAACATGAAAATGGAGACTGTTTAGTAAGTGATGACAGGCTAAAGGGGCCCAAGGGCAGCAAGAGAGCTCAACAAGCTAGAATTGGGTTTGAGCTTTAGAGAGAGCCATTACTGAAGTCAGCTTTGGAAAAACAGTGCATAATAAGTCTTTGTGAACAGAAGTTGGAAAGAACCGTTTATATGTCTAGAATTTTGACATAATAACTACTCTAGGGTTGTATTCTCTAACCAAAGGTCATGGCCAGTACCAAACAACATAAGAACACTTTGTTGGTGACATTGTTTATAATAGCAGAATACAAGAAATAACTACTATCTATGAAAGAATGAGTAATTGTGAGCATCTATTTCTGAGAGCAGTAATAATGGGGTATGGATTGCTGCACAGTCAATGACAAAGTAAGAAAGTATAACAACATGAGGAAAGCATGCTACCATTTTTGTGGGAATGGAGATGTGGGCTGTGAATTGGCTCAGCAGGTAAAGCACATGCTATCGAGCCTCACAATATGTAAGTCTTTATTTAGTTCAATTTCTGGGACCTACATGGTTGAAGAAGAATACTGACACCTAAAATTGTGTTGTGAACTTTATAGGTGCACTGTGGCACCTGCATACATGTACACAACATAATAAAAAGTAAATTTCAGAAAATAAAACTTGAATATATCTACAAAAAAACCAGAAAGATTCATTATATCTGATTTTATGTGGAGGTCCTGGATCCACTTAGACTTGAGCTTTGTACAAGGAAATAAGAGTGAATCTATTTGCATTCTTCTACATGCTGACTGCCATATGAACGAACACCATGTGGTGAAAAATGCTGTCTTTTTTTTACCCCACTGGATGGTTTTGGCTTTTTTTGTCAAAGATCAAGTGACCATAGCTATGTGGGTTCATTTCTGGGTCTTCAATTCTATTCTCCTAATCTACCTGCCTGTCTCTGTAGCAATACCATAGAGTTTTTATCATTATTGCTCAGTAGTATAGTTTGAGGTAAAGGATGGTGATTCCCCCAGAAGATTTTTTTAATGTTGAGAATGGTTTTTGATATCCTAGGTTTTCTGTTATTCCAGATAAATTTGAGAATTACTCTTTCTATCTCTGTAAAAAAAATTGAGTTGGAATTTTGATGGGGATTGAATTAAATATGGTGATTGCTTTTAGTAAGATGACCCATTTTATTATGTTAATCCTGTTGATCCATGAGCATGGGAGACCTTTTGATTTTCTGAAATCTTCTTTGATTTCTTTCTTCATAACCTTAAAGTTCTTGTCATACAGATTTTTCACTTGCTTGGTTAGAGCCACACCAAGTATTTTATATCATTTGTGACTATTGTGAAGGGTGATCATGGTGAACCAGTGTTTGGATGTGTTCTTTGATTCAGTTTGTTAGAAGTTTTACATCAATATTCACGAGGGAAATTAGCACAAGTTAAAATTCTCTGAACAGAACACCAATGGCTAATTCTCTAAGACTAAGAATTGACAAATGGGACCTTGTGAAGTTGAAAAGATTCTGTAAGGTGAAAGACACTATAAATAGGACAAAACAGCAATCTACAGATTGAGAAAATATCTTTTAAACTCTACATTTGATATAAGGCTAACATCAAAATATACAATGAACTCAAGAAGATAAACTCCAGAGAATAAAACAACCCTACTAAAAATTTTGTTACAGAGCTAAACAATGAATTCTCAACTGTGGAATCTCAAATGGCTTAGCAAAACAATATCAAACAAACAGAGCTCCCAGGGACTAAACTACCATCCAAAAAGTACACATGGACAGACCCATGGCTCTAACTGCATTTGTAGCAGAGGACGGCCTTGTTAGGCACAAATGTAAGGAGAAGCTCTTGGTCAGGCCAAGGCTGGACCCTCCCCCCCCCCAGTGTAGGGGACTAGCAGGGCAGGAAGGTGGGAAGGGTGAATAGGTGGGGCAACACCCTCACATAAGAAGGTGGTGGGGGATGGGATAGGGGTTTATAAAAGGAAAACCTGGAAAGGGCATACCATTTAAAATGTAAATAAAAAATATCCAATTAAAAAAAAGAAAAATGGAGATTCATAAAAGAAAGAAAAATAACTGTAAGCCCAATCTTGGTCAATGTAATATAGGTGATTTTGTATATGTTAGAAATTGATTATAAAAAATTTCTCAACAAAAAAAGAGAAATGTTCAACATCCTTAATCATCAGGGAAATGCAAATCAAAACAACCCTGAGATTTCACCTCACACCAGTGAGAATGGCTAAGATCGAAAACTCAGTGACAGCAGATGCTGGAGAGGATGTGGAGAAAGAGGAACACTCCTCCATTGTTGGTGGGATTGCAGACTGAAGCAATCACTCTGGAAATCAATCCAGCAGATCCTCAGAAAATTGGATATAGTGCTACCTGAGGACCCAGCTATACCTCTCCTGTGCATACACCCAAAAGATGCTCCAACGTAAAACATGGACGCCTGCTCCACTATGTTCATAGCAGCCTTATTTATAATAGCCAAAAGCTGAAAATAACCAAGATATCCCTCAACAGAGGAATGAATGCAGAAATTGTGGTACATTTACACAATGGAATAGTATTCAGCTATTAAAAAAACAATGTGTTCATGAAATTTACAGGCTACTGGATGAAACTTGAAAATATCCTGAGTGCAGTAACCCAGTTACAAAAGAACACACATGGTATGCACTCACTGATAAATGAATATTAGCTAAGAATTACCTGGGAATACCCATGATACAACTCACTGATCATATGAAACCCAAGAAGAAAGAAGATTATACCAAAATGTCAATGCGACAGTCTTACTCATAAGGGGAACGGAAATAATCTCTGAGAAGTAGGTGGGGAGAGAGTTCTAGAAGGGAGAGAGGAGGGGGAGGGAAAAAGTGGGGCCAGTTCAGAACTGGTGGAGATAGGAAAGAAGTACAGAGGATCAGAAATTTGAAAGGAGGTATGTAGCAGTTTGGGATGGGGACTTGATGATATCCACTAAAAAGTGCCAGATGACAGGGACCCAAAAGGGAGGTCAGTAGTCAAAATAACCAACAAAAGGGAGACAGAACCTGTAGAGACCATAGCCAGTGGATAGCCACAATCCCTGGTTGAGGGATGAGGCCACTTAACCAACTCAAAAATATTAATCCACAATTCCTCCTGTCAAAAGGAAATTCAGCAGCAAATAGTAGAGCAGAGACTGAAGGAAAGACCATCCAGAGACTGCCCCATCTGGGGGATCCATCCCATCTGCTGATGCCAAACCCAGAAATTACTGCTGATACCAAGAAGCAAGAAGTGCTTACTGGCAGGAGACAGGTATATCTGTCCTCCGAGAGGCTCTGCCAGATCCAGAACAATACAGATGAGGATGTACACAGCCAAAATTGGGCTGAGCAGGGGATCCGAATGGGGAAGTTAGGGCAAGGACTGTAGGAGCTGAAGTGGTTTTCCACCCCTATGAAGAACAACAATATTAACTAATCCCTCCAAAGCTCCAAGGCACTAAATCACCAACCAAAGATTACATATGGCAGGACCCTGGCTACAGCTGGATATGTATCTGGCATCATTGGGAGGGGAGCCTCTTGCTCCTGAGGAGGCTTGATGAAGCAGGGTAGAGGAACATTAGGGCTCTGAGGTAGTAGTAGATGGACATGTAGGAAGGCACCCGCACAGAGGACGGGGAGGTGGGAAGGGACATGGAGTTTGTGGAGAGGAAGCTGGGAAGGGGAGTAGTATTTGACAGGTAAATAAATAAAATAACCAACAAAAAATTAAAAATAAAGATTGATACATTACATATAGCATATTTGGACACATGATGTTATATATGTATGTCATTTACCAGAAAATAAATGAGATCTAATAACATGAGCATATTTTTATATTAACTGTATCTATCCTTTTTATATTCTATCTGAAAGTATACATTTAACTATGTAAACAATGCTGTAAAGATTATGAGTTACTTACATCAAACATTTGCACACATACCAAAAAACAAAATTAGAAATCATAGAAAATTTATTTGAGGAATTCAGGAGTTAGTTTTACAAGAGACTAAAACAAAACTAAAAAAATTTTGCTGCACTGCCTTCCCTAAGAGCAAGAAAGATTTGATAATTCAAGTACAGTTCTTAAACTTAGCCACATACTTTTTTTATTTTGCTTGTAAATCATGTGGTGTGTGTGTGTGTGTGTGTGTGTGTGTGTGTGTGTGTGTTGGGGTGCATATTTGCCCAGACACATCAGTAAAAGGGGATGAATTTATGAAGTAATTTCTGTACTTTCATATTTAAGTGGGTGTGTGCATCAGACTCAAGTTATCAGTGTTATCTGGATACTGTCTTTATCTGCTAAGCCATCTCACTGGCCTTAGACTTAACCATTATGTGAAATATGACAGTCATTTGTGTTTTGTCAGATTTATATTACCCAGAAGATGTTCCCGTCATTGTTACCTTCCCATAATAAACATGGGAAGCCTGTGTATTAACAGTAGTCTATTCTTGTTCTAGATGTGAAACAAACTGAAATTACAGTTTCTATAGATGCTTGCTCTTTACACAGACATGAACAATTACTTTGAAGAGAATTCTATTAGTGATTTATTTTTTAGTATCCTGTTCATACACTTCCTTCAATACTTTTTATAGTATTTTCTAGTAAAATATATTAATTGACAACATTTCAAAGGTTAATATTATACTTTACACTGGACATGTATTTTGAAAGTCTTAAAGTACCATCTTTTAATTGTGCTTTATTATGTGAGAACATTTTATGCAATTATCAATATCTATTAAACCATTTTCATCTACTGCTGATAATTTTCACAAAGTCTGTATTCAATTTTTATCACTTGTAAAATGCACTAAAATATATTTGTCCCTATACATTATTGTAAAGTTTTTGCCTCACAGGGCAAGTCTGTTGAAATTATGAATTACTATCATGTTATACTCAGTGGACTTTTGGCATTTTAGAAAGATATTGTTATATCAGGATTTAGTATTAATCTTTGTGTGTCCTTATGTGGTGTGCATGTATAAGCACGTTTATGTATGAATGTGTACACACACACATGTGTCCTTGTATATGTGCATGCAGAAGTCATAGGTCAGAGGTCTTTCTTAGTTCCTCCTCATATAAGATTAGGAAATGGGGTCTCTCACATAACCTGGATCTCATTCATTTGACTAGACTGTTAGTGACCTACAGGGATCTGTCTGTCTCAATGCTCTTTCCCATATTACTAGAGCTACAGAGTATATTTTAACTCCACATTTTTATGTTGGTGCTGATAATCAGGACTCAAGCCCATTTGATTGTGATACAAATGTTTCAGCTATATTTATTCTTTGTATATTTGGAAATTAAATATTATTGCCTGGTTATATTTAGTATATTTGGACATGTTGGCTATTTTCACTCACTCTTCATTTCTTTTCCATACACCATGTCAATTTCTATTGAAATATTTGTTATATATTATTTAATTATAGACTATACATTTATCAAAATTATTTAACTGTGTCATTTTAAAAATTATGAATACAATCCTTGACATTTGTTACTTAAATTCTATATTGTCAAATCCATTAGTTGTTCCAGTTAACTTTTCTCCTTTTGTATTTATACTTAGGAACAGTTGCCTAAAAATTTCCATCATTATTTTTACAGCATTTGAAGTCTTAAAATATTTTTGAAATATTTCAATACTCATATGCAGAAATAATGAGCGGTACTTTTTCATATTTTAGGCGAATAGATATACAATTAAGATTAAATATGTTTAGTCTCGAATTATTCTAACTTGTTTCTGAAGATACTATATCATAGTTTTACTCATTGGAAGTATATTTATTAGTATAGTAGAAGCATATATATACATATATGTATATGAATATATATGTATATGTATATATATGAATATATATGTATCTTCTTCAACAAATAATATTCACAGAATATTACATCCAATAAGAAAAATTGTCTGTATAACAAAGAATTAGTTATGTGTGACATCCATTTATCAGAATAATAGTAGTGGGTTCTTCCTTAACAATTATTCTCTATTTAGCCACCAGACTTTTGGCCCAATAATCATTGCCCTGTATTGGCTTCAGCTCATGGATTGACTCTAAATTCCAAGCAGAAATTAGCTACTCCTATGACATTCATGTCACTATTGCACAATGGCTATAACTTCAGGAAATTCACTTGTGTACCTTGCAATATTTGGAATTGGATAATATTTAGTATTAATCCAGCAGTCTACATAGCAACTTCCAATTTTATGAGAGCTAGCAAGTAAGAATTAAGATTCCAAATCAGTGGATTTTTGATTGACATAAAAGGTATCTTCAGCAATAGAGTCTTCTATTCAGTTTCTGGAAGAACAAGCAGAAATGATAACAGCCTGTAATAGCTGATGGGTTTGTGTATGGAATATCATTGGCCAAAAAAAAAAAAAAATCCCAAAAGAAGATACCAGTTCCTAAGACTGTACTTTCTTTCATGCTTGTCTCAGTTTTCTAGTTTGGACATTGCTGCTTTGTTATTAAGTAACTGCATTTCAACTTCATTATATTAATATGTATATTTTAAGAAAAATTCTATAGTAGTAGATTTCATGAGTTTTCCAAAGGCCTTTGGTATTAGTGGAATAAAGAAGCTAATCTTCATCTTCAGGAAGTCTCAGAGGTAAGATCTTGACACATGATGATGCAGAAGTTGAAGATCTAGGCCTATGATATCTTGTAATTACACCATAAAGAATATTTTCACAATACATTTTTAATTGATTAATTAAATTTAGAGGGAATAAAACTTTTTAGATTTTGGTTTTATTACTATTAGTTTTTTATTATTGGATATTTTTTATTTACATTTCAAATATTATCACCTTTCCTGGTTTCCAATTCATAAACCCCTATCCCATCCCCCTGCCCCTTCTATGAGGGTGTTCCCTCTTCCCAACCAGCCACCACTTCCTGCCTCACCACCTTGACATTGACCTACACTGGGGGTACAGCCTTGGGAGGACCAAGGGCTTCTCCTCTCATTGGTGCCCAACAAGGACAAGGCCATCCTCTGCTACATATGCACCTGGAGCCATGGGTCTGTCCATGTGTACTCTTTGGGTAGTGGTTAACCTGGGAGCTCTGGTTGGTTGGTATTGTTGTTTTTATGGGGTTGCAAGCCCCTTCACCTCCTTCAATCTTTTCTTTAATTCTTCCAATGAGGACCCCGTTCTCAGCTCAATGGTTAGCTGCTAGCATTTGCCTCTGTATTTGTCAAACTCTGGCAGAGCCTCTCAGGAGACGGCTATATCAGACTCCTGTCAACGTGCACTTCTTGGCATCAGCAATATTGTCTGGGTTTGGTGGCTGTATGTATATGGGCTGGATACCCATGTGGGGAAGGCTCTGAATGGTCATTCCTTCAGTCTGCTCCAAACTTTGTCTCCAAATCTCCTCCTATGAATATTTTTGTTCCCTCTTTTATAAGTGCAGCATCTGCACTTTGGTCGTCCTTCTTCTTGAGCTTCATGTGGTCTGTGGATTGCTATTTTTTTCTACATTAATTTTGCCAGTCCGTGAGCATGGGAGATCTCTCCATTTTCTGAGATCCTCTTTGATTTCTTTCTTGAGAGACTTCAAGTTCTTATCTTAAAGGTCTTTCACTTGTTTGCTTAGAGTTACTGCAAGTTATTTAATATTATTTGTGGCCATTGCGATGGGAGTTTTTCCCTAATGTCTTTCTCAGCATGTTTATTATTTCTATAAAGGAAGGCTACTCTTTTTTTGTTTTTAATTAACTTGAGTATTGCTTATATTTATTTCGAGTGTTATTCCCTTTCCCGGTTTCTGGGCAAACATCCCCCTAATCCCTCCCCTTCCCCTTCCTTATGGGTGTTCCCCTCCCCATCCTCCCCCCATTGCCACCCTCCCCCCAACAATCTAGTTCACTGGGGGTTCAGTCTTAGCAGGACCAAGGGCTTCCCCTTCCACTGGTGCTCTTACTAGGATATTCATTGCTACCTATGAGGTCAGAGTCCAGGGTCAGTCCATGTATAGTCCTTAGGTAGTGGCCTTGTCCCTGGAAGCTCTGGTTGCTTGGCATTGTTGTACATATGGGGTCTCGAGCCCCTTCAAGCTCTTCCAGTTCTTTCTCTGATTCCTTCAACGGGGGTCCTATTCTCAGTTCAGTGGTTTGCTGCTGGCATTTGCCTCTGTATTTGCTCTATTCTGGCTGTGTCTCTCAGGAGCGATCTACATCAGGCTCCTGTCGGCCTGCACTTCTTTGCTTCATCCATCTTGTCTAATTGGATGACTGTATATGTATGGGCCACATGTGGGGCAGGCTCTGAATGAGTGCTCCTTCTGTGTCTGTTTTAATCTTTGGAAGGCTACTCTTTTATTTGAGTTTATTTTATATTTGGCAACCTTGCTGAAGTTGTTTATGAGCTGGAGAAGTTCTCTGGTAGAATTTTTGGGGTCATTTTTTTTGGTTCTTTTTTTCGGAGCTGGGGACCGAACCCAGGGCCTTGTGCTTCCTAGGTAAGCGCTCTACCACTGAGGTAAATCCCCAGCCCCGAATTTTTGGGGTCATTTATGTATGCTATCTTATCACCTACAAATAATGATACCTTCTCTGCCAATTTGTATCCCCTTGATATCCTTTTGTTTTCTTAGTGTTCCAGCTAGTACTTCGTGTCCTATATTAAATAGACATGGAGAGAGTGGGCATCCTTGTCCTGTCCCCAATGTTAGTGAGATTGCTTCAAGTATCTCTCCATTTAATTTGATATTGGCTGTTGGTTTGGAGTAAATTGGTTTTATTATGTTTAGGTATGGGACTTAAATTTCTCATCTCTCCCATACTTTATCATAAAGGACTGTTGTATTTTGTCAAATGCTTTTCCTGCATCTAAGGAGATGATCGTTTGATTTGTTCCTTTGAGTTTGTGTATGTGGTGGATCAATCCATTTATTAATGGATTTACATATATTGAACCATCTCTGCATCTCTGCGTCTCCTTGATTGTGGTGAATGATGGTTTTGCTGTGGTTTTGGATTCTTTTGGCAAGATTTTAGTTGAGTGTTTTTGCATCGATATTCCTGAGCAAGATTGGTCTGAAGTTCTCTTTTTTTGGTAGGGTCCTTGTGTTGTTTAGATATAAGAGTAATTGTGGCTTCATAGAATGAATTAGGTAGTGTTCCTTCTGTTTCTATTGTATGGAATATTTTAAGGACTATTGGCATCAGGTCTTCTTTGAAGTTCTGGTAGAATATGAACTAAATCCATCTGGCCCTGGGCTATATTTGTTCTGGAGTTTTTAATGACTTCTTCTATTTCCTTATGGGATATGGATCTGTTTATAAAGTTTACTTGCTATTTTTTTACTTGAAATTTATTCTGATTCGATTAAACAACATAGATTCAGTCCATATCTCATTAATTTGTACACAAAGGGAATATTCCTTCTGTCTGCTCTTGTATTATGCTTTTGGTTATTGTTGTTATTATCTTTTTTTCTGAATACCAGCTAGATTCTTGGGATTTACTATTTTTGACAGATGTTTGGAATCTTTATGACACGGGATCTTATTTTCTGGTGTAAATTTTCACTCTCTCTCTCTCATAAAGGCAGATTGTATATATTTCTTTTAATATATTTTTCCATGATCTTGACATTTCCTCAATACATATGAATTTTCAGTCCAACTGATATTACCATGAATTTTAAAAGATATGAATACTTCACAGTTCTGTATAATTGGCAAATTAGAAAGTGTCCTGGTGCCTTAGTTTCTCCTTATCGGGAAGAAGTTCATTGGAGTTCTAATTTAGCTTCACAGGAACATCTTTAGCATCAGGGGTCAATGTAACCAAGGCAGGAATATAGTAGCCTTGGTTGTTGTTAGGATCAGATTATGCTTGGCCCAGGCAGTGGCGCTATTAGTAGATGAACCACTTGACTATGGCTCAGAGATATGAACAGAATATTTGAAGAGTGCATGGGGGAATGAGAATTAAAATCAGAGAAATTAGAAAAGTTAGAGCTGGAGGTGCTACTGGGAGTATGGTGAAAGCAGAGTCTTCTGATCTGCATGCTTCCCCACCAGGATGTCTAATCTAGCAACATTGTTGCCAGATTCAATCTCTTGTTTACTCTCAGGCATATCATTATTACATTTTAAATATGCTTCTCTTTACACAGTCTGAAAAATAAATTTGGCAGGAAAGCCACATAAATATTACAATATTTCCTTTAGTAAAGAATGGCTTTGCTTAACTGGAGTACCCTTAATTGGTATTTTTGATTTAGAAAAGATTGTTTAAATCTTGTTTCTACCTATATAGGAGATAAAAAAGTAAAACTACACACACACACACACACACACACACACACAGACACACACATTTTATTGAAAATAGATTTTTTTCTTACATAATATATTATGACTTTGGTTTCCCCTCCTTCTACCCCTGCCAATTCCTCCCCAACTCCCATCATGCCAATGCCTACATGCTTTGTGTTACTCATTATAAAACCTACCCACTGCTTGGGTGAACAATGTCCACAGACTGGATAGCTCAAGGACCTAGCACAAAACCAAATACAACTGATCTAAAAAGAAAACAAACAGTCAAAAAATGAAACAAAATAAATCCTTATGCCATTTTGCTATAATCATGATCAGAACCTTGCTCAGCCATCATCAGAAGCTTCCTCCTGTCGCAGACGAGAACAAATACGGAGATGCACAGCCAGACATTAACTAGAGATTGAGAGACCTTGGAGCACTCAGTGGGCAGTGGAAGATGCCCATCAACACCCCCTCCCCTGCCAAGTCTCAGGAAACCTCTTGAAAGAGGAGATGAAAAGAGTGCAAGATCCAAAGGGGATGACGGGCACCGAGGGAACAAGGTGTTCTAAATAAACATTACTAAGGGTCCTATGAACTCACAAAAGCAGCAAGCATAGTGCCTGAAAGGTTCTGCACCAGGTCCTATGTGTATATATTATAGCTTCCAGTTTATTGTTTTTATGGGAATCCGGAGTGTGTATTCAAGTGGACTTTCCCACTTGATGTTGGTCCCCAGAGCCATGTTTACTCCATCAACTGTGGATATCTGTTTAAATGCCTGAGAACGTTAGGAACCCGAAACAGGTCATTGAACTCAGGTTAGTAGATTCAAAGCAAGTTTTATAGCTATGTGTGGTGTTATAAAAATGAGGAACAATTAAGAAGACAAAAATAAAGTTGCAGTTTCTAACCATTAAAATAATTTTAATGAAAAGGAATAGAAATTATGAAAAATTAAATATTAAAACTGTGACTACTAGAGATTTCTAAATATTAAATAGTTTTACAAGTACTAAATAAAAGGATACTGACTATGTTGATAGTCACACAATTAATAAGAATATACTCCACTTGTATATTTATCCAATGCATATATTCTTCGACAAATAAATAAAGAGCAGAAATTTTTGTATAAATTAGAAATCCCATTTATTAAAAGGGTATTGAAAACATAAAAGATCAAGACTAGAAAGCACAGGAATATTTCTGGTAAAATGACCTTGAGTAATAGACACCAGTGCTCATATCTACTAAATATTTAATTCTGTTTTTTTATTGGTATCCCAGACCTGATAAATTCCTATAACATTCTAGTGAGAAATATGTAAACAAAATCTCAAAGAAAAACATGGAAACAAGCAAACAAACAAACAAAAATCTCCTTTATTATCAAGATACTATCCAAGGCCTCCACAGAAGAGATAAATTGCAAAGAAGAGATAAGTTTCAAACATTTATCTCACAAGAATGGATTTTTGGATTGCTTAACACATATAGATCTATATCGCAAGCACTTTACCACATTCGTAATACAAAAATTAATGAGACGATTCAATAAGGTAAAAGAAATGAATAATTAAAATATTTTTTATTCTTCTGTTATTAAAGGAATCCATATTATGCCAACAGGGTGCAAAACTGAGCCAAGTTGCATGGTAATGGTCTCACACAGCTTTGCTTTCAACATGTCTGAGGAAGTTTATTGAAATTCCTGTGCAGAACATTCTGAATTTCAAAAATTAAGAGCTCCAATTCTACTGTAGGACACTAATAAGGAACTAAGAAAAAAATTAGAGGAAGATATTAGACTGAGGAAATTGTGCTTTTGCAGAAATCTAGATAAACAGACATTCAATGATTGTGCTAAAATTATTCTCATGGTCACTCTGAGTTACTAAGAAAATAAACCCAGTTATTCTAAGAAAACCATTTTGTTTGCTATATTGATGAATGATTCTAGGAAATATAATTCTACTTTTGAAAAAATTGATACCTTTGTATCGATCTTTTTTTAAATGCATCTGGGTGTCTTAACAAAATATGTGTAAGTTTCAATATTATTATCCTTATAAAGAATAGTAAATTGATATAGAAGTATTCTATATTTTCTAAATTAAATATTGATACTTTTAATATTAGCCATCTCAATTGCCTATATATTGGATAATATTATCAAATTCTGGAACATGGTAGATCTGCAAAATTCAAGGCACATAATTTCTGCTCATGAAACTGAAGTTATGGCAATTCACTTACAAATAAATTATGTGTTAGTGAAGTGTTAAAATCATTAGCACCTCCTTGCTTCACACAGGGACTCATTCATTGAGATTGAAATTCTATATCTACAGTACTCTCTTTAGCTGGGTCTTGAGGTAGAACTATTTCTAATTTTCTGAGAAACTGACAGATTGATTTCCAAAGTGGTTGTACAAGTTTGCACTCCCACCAGTAATGGAGGGGTGCTCTCTTGTTCCATATCCTCAGCAGCATGAGCTGTCACTTTACTTTTTCTTCCTAGCCGTTCTGATGGGTATAAGGTGGAATTTTAGTCATTTTAAGTTGCATTTCTCAGGTGGCAAAGGATGTTGAACATCCTCGGGATTGATGGAGCTTAAGGGAACAAGGACACTATGAGATGTACTACAAGGACAATTAACTTGGGACCATGGAGACAAAGAACCACCAGACAAAGAGCATTCAGAGGCTGGACTGAGGGTGCTTACATTTATGTAGCAGGTGTGCACCTTGGTCTTTATATGGGTCCCCCAAAAACTGAAGCGAGAGCTGTCTCTGACTCTGACTCTGACTCTGACTCTGACTCTGACTCTGACTCTGACTCTGACTCTGACTCTGACTCTGACTCTGACTCTGTTACCTGCCCTTGGATTTGCCAGATCATGACGATTGCAGAGAAAAATGCTCAAAGCCAACCATTGAACTGAGAATGGGGTGCCCACTGGAGGAGTTAGAGAAAGGAGCTGAAGGGCTTTACAACCCCGGAAGAACAACAATATCAAGCAACCAGAGCTCCCAGGGACTAAATCACCACCAAAGAGTACACATAGGCAGACCCGTGGCTCGGGCTGCACATGTAGCAGAGGATGACCTTGTTGGGCACCAAAAGGAGGAAAAGCCCTTGGTCCTGCCAAGGTTGGACCCCTGGTGTAGGGAAATGTTAGAGCAGGGAGTAGGGAAAAGGTGGGTGGTTGGGTGGGGGAGCACCCTCATAGACGAAGGGAGAGGGAGGATGGGATGAGGTTTATGGATGGGAAACCAGGAAAGGGGATAACATTTGAAATGTAAATAAATGAAAATATCCAATTAAAATAAATAAATACATAATAATTTTAATTAAAATAAAAAACAAAATATTTCATTTAAATTGTTCAAAACTTACTAATATACAAGCAAATAACCCGTTGAGGTTTTTTTTTTTTTTTTTTTTTTTTGGTTCTTTTTTTCGGAGCTGGGGACCGAACCCAGGGCCTTGCGCTTCCTAGGCAAGCGCTCTACCAACTGAGCTAAATCCCCAACCCCCCGTTGAGGTTTTTTGAACTGCAAAAATTCTTATTTTAATAGACTAAAATTTTTATTGGATATTTTCTTTATTTAAATTCATTTTTTAATTTATTTATTAGCCAAAAAATGTACAGAATACCCAAAATCCAGTCCACAGAATTCAAAAGGACTAAATTTTTATAATCCACAATTCTAGGGGTTTGTTTTTGTGGAATATATAACTTCTAGATTTTGAAGATCATGTACTAAATTAATTAATTTATTTAAATATCTCATCTGGAAGACCATTTTGTTATTATTATTGCTTGTAGATACAACATTCAAAGTTTGACTTGACTTAAGGAAAATCGTAGTGTTTTTGTCACAATTATGTCTCTACATGTAGTGCTTATTGTATCAAATTGAGTAAAATGGTCTGCAGTAACCTTGCTTGTGTTTCAAGTGAAGTTTAGTCCTATAGTATTCTGAAATCTTTCATGGATAAAACATGCAATAGTATTATTGAAAAATTGAGTTTACGTTAAATTTTAAAGGAAGGTGATAAGGGATGGGGGCTATTATAGCTAAGGAAAAGTGAACTTTTCTATTTTACCAGTCTACAGTGTGAACATAATTTTTTCATTTCCCACAGAGAATTAAGCGTTCAAAAAACAAATATGAATGCTTAGAAGTTTAGTCACCACTAAACAACCAAATAACTGAAATGTCATTGTATATACTCAGGGATTTTAATAAGGACATTTATTAGAAAGTATCAGAGGCGTTTGTGTTCACGGTAGAGTCACAAGCTTTATGAGGGGCACTATTCTTTTGACTAGTAAAGAAGATACAGTAATTCTCTTATATACATATATTATATCACATTAAAATGACATATGAACTATCTTGTTATTTTATGTATGTGAATTATCTGTCTCAATGTTGTTTAAAAGTTTTGTACCAAATAACCCATTTCCACACATTCAAGCAATAGGCTAACTTGTTTCAATCATTTGCTTACATTGAAAGTATGTCATCACTTATTTTTAGCGTGTTTTACTGTTAAGTATATATGATGGGATCAATAGCAATTTATATTGTCAGCTTTTAATATACACTAAGCTTAAATTTTAATATCAACATGTTACTATACTGAATGTAGCTAACAAAGCTATGAGGCAGGGCTTATAAAAATTTCTAGAATTAATGTATGAGGAATTGAATGTCATAATAGATTTTTCTAAGACCTGAAATTCAGTAGATATTGGAAGCAGGATTGAATTCACAGTGACTACATTGTAAGACCAAATGTTACATCATTATTCTGTGTTATGCATGTATAAATCATTTAGTTAATTCATTTTTCATGAATCATGATACTTTCATAGAATTCCAAAAAATGGAACAATAGATTGGATTGAGTATTAGGTACTATAATATTTTTATGACAACAATATCTGGCAGGATATTGCATGAGGAAAAGATTATCCTGACTTATGCTTTCAGTGCATCATGTCAGAGAAGACCTGGAGAAACACCTCAGTTTATGGTGGACATAAATATGCTGTGGAAATTGTTCATATCATGGTGGACCAAGAAGCAAGAAGAACAGAAAGAAGCAGCTATGACAATAACCTCTTCAGTAGCATCCATACTTTCACCAACTAGGCCCCTTTCCAGAAGGTTCTATAGTTTCAATAAAGGGGGTCACCAAGTAGGGTTGAGTATTAAAACAAGAGAATAGTTAGCTTACATTTGAGATTGAAACCTATAGAGAAGAATACACTCAAATAAGAAGAGGATAGAGTTATTTTCCTCAAGGACTAGCTCAATTCAGGCATTGAGTGGTTGAAGTGGTGCTGTAGATTGCCTGATCCTTTTGTGATTTTTATATGTTGATGTTTGTTTCATCTTTCAAGGGCCAGATGTCAGTCATCGCTTTCACATTCTCAGAGGATGAGTGGAAGAGAGTGGGAATAATGAGCATCTTTTCCCCAGTGTCCTAGACATTTAGTGTTACCTTTCACTCCTATGTCTTGTGTGATCAATGAGTTAGCTGATATACGCTAAAAAGATGAATAAGAAGATGAAATCTGAATCGATGAGATCTAAATAGATGAATGAGAAATTCAACCCTTATTCTGTATGGTGAGAGAATGAATGAGTCTATTATTAAATTGATATCACAGTCCAAAATGTACAATTTTGTCATATATATGAATGCATGAACTGAAATAGTAAATTACTAAAATTATTTTTTTCTGTTAGCCAGTATTCATACTTGCTATAGTGTATCATTCCATTTTAAGTAATTTATTATTATAGACATAATTTTGAGATAAATTGTAAAGTAACACTCTCAACTTAAAAATAATAAAATACAAGCTGTTTTCACTTTCATAAACATATATTGAAGGTATATGTATTTTCTTTCTCCTATAAAAGTAATAAAAATTTATTGAGCTAGACAGCACATGTAGTTTAAGACAAAAATACTTTACAATATAAATTAGTTTTGCTCACAAATTCCAAATCAGTTTCAGGCTATCATACATTGGAAACAACTTGTGCGAAGGAATTTAGGGTACAAAAATACTTGTTAAGAATGAAAGACCCCAAAAGGAAGGAGAACCAAGAAGGATTAGGCAAACAATGGAGTAGTACTTTGATTCATATTTGCCAAAGGATTGGTGAACAATGTGAAAATTCTGTACTAAGTATTGCCAAAGAAAAGCATCTATAGTTCATCTGAAATGTCCATGTTTTTGTGACTTGCCTTGTGAGACTCCAAATGTAGTCATCTCCAACTGCGACCACCTGTGTAAAACCACTTTTAGAGTTGAAGTGTTGATTACCAAATATGTTCTGCTTCCCTAGGTAAGTCATTTGAGAACTGATGTTTGCATCAGCTTTAGCCTGAAACAAATTTCCAAGATCAGTACCTCCAGCACATCTTTTTCTTTCTACTAAGCACATATAAAATCAATAGTGTAGTCTGAGTATCTTAAACAGCAGTGATCAAGGTCCCTATGTTCCTTGTGAGTTTCAGAAATGAATGCATTTTCAACCCACATTATGGGATCGTTTTTTTTATTCTAACAGCGTAACTTACACTCTTCAGACTTATCTGTTTGTTTGTTTTTAAATAATAGACTGGTTTTATAGAGACGTGAACAGACAAAATAATGTTTCTAAAATGGATTGGATTCTTGTTCCTTTCTGTTCCTTTGTGACTCCCTGCTAATCCATAGAAGGAAACTACCAGTGACTCATATCTACTGCACTTGATTGGGACTAAAATTGATAGATACAAAGAACTTCAAAGAAACTACATTTGGCAAGGACCTAGCCCATTTTTTTGTAACCCATATTTATTCCATAGTGTCCTCCTACTGACCCACAGAAACAATTTCTGACATATAGTCCACAGCAATCATACTGGATAGCAACCAGATTGAGGTAACAGTAACTGAACAATGAAATGTTTACCCATAAGAAGTGAGATCAGATATCTACACTAAGAAATACCTCAGAGGTTCTTGCCCTAGATTACTAGATCCAAGTAAAAAGTACAAACTTGAACAAATAAGACAAAATACTATCCCCAGAAGTAAGTATATTGAAAGTCCTTGAGAAAATCAATTTAGTTCAAGCACAACACAATGACTTCCAAATAACATTTATGAACATGTTCACCAACTGCAGTACTTGGGAGAGTGCATGCCGTCCATGCATCTGGCATCATAGTGTGGAGGGCTCTGGGAGCTTCAGTGTCAGGGTGGGGAAAGCCAACAGGAAGTCATGAGAATCTGAGAGATAACCCTGACCCCTTCCAGTTGTGGCATTAGGTGAGCTAGCTAAGGAGCACTGGAGAGCTTACTCTTGTGTGAGTGTGGGAGAGCTGGCAAGCTGACCAACTCAGCTACTACCCAGGCCAATATCCAGGGCATTGCATTGGGCCACACCAAATCAACCTCATCTATTAACTGCTGGAGTTTATGAAAGAGCTGGTCCTGCTGATTCAAAGCTGCAGGATCTGCATGACACATGGCAACAAAAGGCTGTCACCGGAAGGAGTCTTGAAAGAATGCAATATTGGTGGTGTAGCAGAATCCAGATCCCTCTAAACATATCAATGAGTCATTGCCATGAACAATTGTAAGTAAGTAAAGATGTGCAGACAGAAGCATATACTGTGGGACACACTGTGACACACTATAATTTTCATAACAAACGATTTTCTATGCTCTTTTCTTTTATTGTCATCTTCTGATTTTGTTGTTTGTTCTCTTTTGGAGAGGTGAGGTGGCAAGAGCAGAGGGCATTTTTGAAAGGACAAGGAGATGAGAGACAGGGGTTCATGATATGAAACTGGAAAAGGCCATCAAGAGACTGTCTCATCTGGGAATCATCCCATATACATTCACCAAACCCAACTCTGGATGCCAAGAAGTGGATGCTGACAGGAACCTGAAATAGCTGTCCCCTGAGGCTCTGCCAGAGCCTGACCAATACAGATGTGGATGCATGCAGCAACCATAGTACTGAGCACGGGGACTACAATAAAGAAGTTAGTGGAAGGTCTGAAGGAGGTGTAACCCCATAGTAAGAACAACAATGTCAGCCAACCAGATTACCCAGAGCTCCCAAGGACTAAATCACCATCCAAAGAGTACACATGGAGGAACCCATGGCTCCAGCTGTGTATGTAGCAGAGGATTGACTTATCTGGCAGCAATCTGAGGGGAAGTCCTTGGTCCTGTGGAGGTTTGATGCCCCAAGGTAGTGAAATGCTACAGCAGTGTGGCATGAGTAGGTGAGGGGGGGGGCACCCTCATAGAGGCAGGGTGAGGGGGGATGGGATAGGATGGAAGAAAAACTGGGAAGGGGGATAACATTTGAAATACAAATACATACAATAATAAAAAAAATTTAAGGCACCCAAATCCCGTGGGAGGGAGAGCTAAAACTTCAGAGAGGCAGACAAGTCTGGGACCAGAAGAGACTGCTCTCTGCACACACATCTTGGACGCCAGAGGAAAAAGCTAAAGACCATCTGGAACCCTGGTGCACTGAAGCTCCCGGAAGGGGCGGCACAGGTCTTCCTGGTTGCTGCCGCTGCAGAGAGCCCGTGGGCAGCACCCCACGAGCGAACTTGAGCCTCGGGACCACAGGTAAGACCAACTTTTCTGCTGCAAGAAAGCTGCCTGGTGAGCTTGGGACACATGGAAGCAGAATTCCTCTAGGACCGGGCACGTTCTGTGTTTACCGGAAGTCCCACACCCTCGGATCCCGGCCCGCAGCAGCTCTCTGCTCCCAGACCCTGTGAGAGAGAGACCCAACCGCCTGGTCAGGTGGGCACTCCTGAGGCTGCAGAGCGGAAGAGACCACCAACACTGCTCACCCCTGCCCAAATCCCTGGCCCAAGAGGAAACCGTATAAGGCCTCTGGGCTCCCGTGGGGGAGGGCCCAGGAGCGGCAGGACCCCTGCCAGAGACACCACCGGAACCTGAAGGAAACAGACCGGATAAACAGTTCTCTGCACCCAAATCCCGTGGGAGGGAGAGCTAAACCTTCAGAGAGGCAGACAAGCCTGGGAAACCAGAAGAGACTGATCTCTGTACATACATCTCGGACGCCAGAGGAAAACACCAAAGGCCATCTGGAACCCTGGTGCACTGAAGCTCCCGGAAGAGGCGGCACAGGTATTCCTGGTTGCTGCCGGTGCAGAGAGCCCGTGGGCAGCACCCCACGAGTGAACTTGAGCCTCGGGACCACAGGTAAGAACAACTTTTCTGCTGCAAGAAAGCTGCTTGGTGAACTCAAGACACAGGCCCACAGGAACAGCTGAAGACCTGTAGAGAGGAAAAACTACACGCCCGAAAGCAGAACACTCTGTCCCCATAACTGGCTGAAAGAAAACAGGAAAACAGGTCTACAGCACTCCTGACACACAGGCTTATAGGACAGTCTAGCCACTGTCAGAAATAGCAGAACAAAGTAACACTAGAGATAATCTGATGGCGAGAGGCAAGTGCAGGAACCCAAGCAACAGAAACCAAGACTACTTGGCATCATCGGAGCCCAATTCTCCCACCAAAACAAACATGGAATATCCAAACACACCAGAAAAGCAAGATCTAGTTTCAAAATCATATTTGATCATGATGCTGGAGGACTTCAAGAAAGATGTGAAGAACTCCCTTAGGGAAACACAGGAAAACATTAATAAACAAGTAGAAGCCTACAGAGAGGAATCGCAAAAATCCCTGAAAGAATTCCAGGAAAACACAATCAAACAGTTGAAGGAACTAAAAATGGAAATAGAAGCAATCAAGAAAGAACACATGGAAACAACCCTGGATATAGAAAACCAAAAGAAGAGACAAGGAGCTGTAGATACAAGCTTTACCAACAGAATACAAGAGATGGAAGAGAGAATATCAGGAGCAGAAGATTACATAGAAATCATTGACTCAACTGTCAAAGATAATGTAAAGCGGGAAAAAGCTACTGGTCCAAAACATACAGGAAATCCAGGACTCAATAAGAAGATCAAACCTAAGGATAATAGGTATAGAAGAGAGTGAAGACTCCCAGCTCAAAGGACCAGTAAATATCTTCAACAAAATCATAGAAGAAAACTTTCCTAATCTAAAAAAAGAGATACCCATAGGCATACAAGAAGCCTACAGAACTCCAAATAGATTGGACCAGAAAAGAAACACCTCCCGTCACATAATAGTCAAAACACCAAACGCACAAAATAAAGAAAGAATATTAAAAGCAGTAAGGGAAAAAGGTCAAGTAACATATAAGGGCAGACCTATCAGAATCACACCAGACTTCTCGCCAGAAACTATGAAGGCCAGAAGATCCTGGACTGATGTCATACAGACCCTAAGAGAACACAAATGCCAGCCCAGGTTACTGTATCCTGCAAAACTCTCAATTAACATAGATGGAGAAACCAAGATAGTCCATGACAAAACCAAATTTACACAATATCTTTCTACAAATCCAGCACTACAAAGGATAATAAATGGTAAAGCCCAACATAAGGAGGCAAGCTATAACCTAGAAGAAGCAAGAAACTAATCGTCTCGGCAACAAAACAAAGAGAATGAAAGCACACAAACATAACCTGACATCCAAATATGAATATAACGGGAAGCAATAATCACTATTCCTTAATATCTCTCAACATCAATGGCCTCAACTCCCCAATAAAAAGACATAGATTAACAAACTGGATATGCAACAAGGACCCTGCATTCTGCTGCCTACAGGAAACACACCTCAGAGACAAAGACAGACATTACCTCAGAGTGAAAGGCTGGAAAACAATTTTCCAAGCAAATGGTCAGAAGAAGCAAGCTGGAGTAGCCATTCTAATATCAAATAAAATCAATTTTCAATTAAAAGTCATCAAAAAAAAAAAGGAAGGACACTTCATATTCATCAAAGGAAAAATCCACCAAGATGAACTCTGAATCCTAAATATCTGTGCCCCAAATACAAGGGCACCTACATACATAAAAGAAACCTTACTAAAGCTCAAAACACACATTGCACCTCACACAATAATAGTGGGAGATTTCAACACCCCACTCTCATCAATGGACAGATCATGGAAACAGAAATTGAACAGAGATGTAGACAGACTAAGAGAAGTCATGAGCCAAATGGACTTAACGGATATTTATAGAACATTCTATCCTAAAGCAAAAGGATATACCTTCTTCTCAGCTCCTCATGGTACTTTCTCCAAAATTGACCATATAATTGGTCAAAAAACGGGCCTCAACAGGTACAGAAAGATAGAAATAATCCCATGCGTGCTATCGGACCACCACGGCCTAAAACTGGTCTTCAATAACAATCAAGGAAGAATGCCCACATATACTTGGAAATTGAACAATGCTCTACTCAATGATAACCTGGTCAAGGAAGAAATAAAGAAAGAAATTAAAAACTTTTTAGAATTTAATGAAAATGAAGGTACAACATACCCAAACTTATGGGACACAATGAAAGCTGTGCTAAGAGGAAAACTCATAGCGCTGAGTGCCTGCAGAAAGAAACAGGAAAGAGCATATGTCAGCAGCTTGACAGCACACCTAAAAGCTCTAGAACAAAAAGAAGCACATACACCCAGGAGGAGTAGAAGGCAGGAAATAATCAAACTCAGAGCAGAAATCAACCAAGTAGAAACAAAAAGGACCATAGAAAGAATCAACAGAACCAAAAGTTGGTTCTTTGAGAAAATCAACAAGATAGATAAACCCTTAGCCAGACTAATGAGAGGACACAGAGAGTGCGTCCAAATTAACAAAATCAGAAATGAAAAGGGAGACATAACAACAGATTCAGAGGAAATTCAAAAAATCATCAGATTTTACTATAAAAACCTATATTCAACAAAACTTGAAAATCGTCAGGAAATGGATAATTTCCTAGACAGATACCAGGTACCGAAGTTAAATCAGGAACAGATAAACCAGTTAAACAACCCCATAACTCCTAAGGAAATAGAAGCAGTCATTAAAGGTCTCCCAACCAAAAAGAGCCCAGGTCCAGACGGGTTTAGTGCAGAATTCTATCAAACCTTCATAGAAGACCTCATACCAATATTATCCAAACTATTCCACAAAATTGAAACAGATGGATCACTACCGAATACCTTCTACGAAGCCACAATTACTCTTATACCTAAACCACACAAAGACACAACAAAGAAAGAGAACTTCAGACCAATTTCCCTTATGAATATCGATGCAAAAATACTCAACAAAATTCTGGCAAACCGAATCCAAGAGCACATCAAAACAATCATCCACCATGATCAAGTAGGCTTCATCCCAGGCATGCGATATATACGGAAAACCATCAACATGATCCATTATATAAACAAACTAAAAGAACAAAACCACATGATCATTTCATTAGACGCTGAGAAAGCATTTGACAAAATTCAACACCCCTTCATGATAAAAGTCCTGGAGAGAATAGGAATTCAAGGCCCATACCTGAACATAGTAAAAGCCATATACAGCAAACCAGTTGCTAACATTAAACTAAATGGAGAGAAACTCGAAGCAATCCCACTAAAATCAGGGACTAGACAAGGCTGCCCACTCTCTCCCTACTTATTCAATATAGTTCTTGAAGTTCTAGCCAGAGCAATCAGACAACAAAAGGAGGTCAAGGGGATACAGATCGGAAAAGAAGAAGTCAAAATATCACTGTTTGCAGATGATATGATAGTGTATTTAAGTGATCCCAAAAGTTCCACCAGAGAACTACTAAAGCTGATAAACAACTTCAGCAAAGTGGCTGGGTATAAAATTAACTCAAATAAATTAGTAGCCTTCCTCTACACAAAAGAGAAACAAGCCGAGAAAGAAATTAGGGAAACGACACCCTTCATAATAGACCCAAATAATATAAAGTACCTCGGTGTGACTTTAACCAAGCAAGTAAAAGATCTGTACAATAAGAACTACAAGACACTGAAGAAGGAAATTGAAGAAGACCTCAGAAGATGGAAAGATCTCCCATGCTCATGGATTGGCAGGATTAATATAGTAAAAATGGCCATTTTACCAAAAGCAATCTACAGATTCAATGCAATCCCCATCAAAATACCAATCCAATTCTTCAAAGAGTTAGACAGAACAATTTGCAAATTCATCTGGAATAACAAAAAACCCAGGATAGCTAAAGCTATCCTCAACAATAAAAGGACTTCAGGGGGAATCACTATCCCTGAACTCAAGCAGTATTACAGAGCAATAGTGATAAAAACTGCATGGTATTGGTACAGAGACAGACAGATAGACCAATGGAATAGAAATGAAGACCCAGAAATGAACCCACACACCTATGGTCACTTGATTTTTGACAAAGGAGCCAAAACCATCCAATGGAAAAAAGATAGCATTTTCAGCAAATGGTGCTGGTTCAACTGGAGGTCAACATGTAGAAGAATGCAGATCGATCCATGCTTATCACCCTGTACAAAGCTTAAGTCCAAGTGGATCAAGGACCTCCACATCAAACCAGACACACTCAAACTAATAGAAGAAAAACTAGGGAAGCATCTGGAACACATGGGCACTGGAAAAAATTTCCTAAACAAAACACCAATGGCTTACGCTCTAAGATCAAGAATCGACAAATGGGATCTCATAAAACTACAAAGCTTCTGTAAGGCAAAGGACACGGTGGTTAGGACAAAACGGCAACCAACAGATTGGGAAAAGATCTTTACCAATCCTACAACAGATAGAGGCCTTATATCCAAAATATACAAAGAACTCAAGAAGTTAGACCGCAGGGAAACAAATAACCCTATTAAAAAATGGGGTTCAGAGCTAAACAAAGAATTCACAGCTGAGGAATGCCGAATGGCTGAGAAACACCTAAAGAAATGTTCAACATCTTTAGTCATAAGGGAAATGCAAATCAAATCAACCCTGAGATTTCACCTCACACCAGTGAGAATGGCTAAGATCAAAAACTCAGGGGACAACAGATGCTAGCGAGGATGTGGAGGAAGAGGAACACTCCTCCATTGTTGGTGGGATTGCAAACTGGTACAACCATTCTGGAAATCAGTCTGGAGAATCCTCAGAAAATTGGACATTGAACTGCCTGAGGATCCAGCTATACCTCCTTGGGCATATACCCAAAAGATGCCCCAACATATAAAAAAGACACGTGCTCCACTATGTTCATTGCAGCCTTATTTATAATAGCCAGAAGCTGGAAAGAACCCAGATGCCCTTCAACAGAGGAATGGATACAGAAAATGTGGTACATCTACACAATGGAATATTACTCAGCTATCAAAAACAACGACTTTATGAAATTCGTAGGCAAATGGTTGGAACTGGAAAACATCATCCTGAGTGAGCTAACCCAATCACAGAAAGACATACATGGTATGCACTCATTGATAAGTGGCTATTAGCCCAAATGCTTGAATTACCCTAGATGCCTAGAGCAAATGAAACTCAAGACGGATGATCAAAATGTGAATGCTTCACTCCTTCTTTAAAAGGGGAACAAGAATACCCTTGGCAGGGAAGAGAGAGGCAAAGATTAAAACAGAGACTGAAGGAACACCCATTCAGAGTCTGCCCCACATGTGGCCCATACATATATAGCCACCCAATTAGACAAGATGGATGAAGCAAAGAAGTGCAGACCGACAGGAGCCGGATGTAGATCGCTCCTAAGAGACACAGCCAGAATACAGCAAATACAGAGGCGAATGCCAGCAGCAAACCACTGAACTGAGAATAGGACCCCCGTTGAAGGAATCAGAGAAAGAACTGGAAGAGCTTGAAGGGGCTCGAGACTCCATATGTACAACAATGCCAAGCAACCAGAGCTTCCAGGGACTAAGCCCCTACCCAAAGACTATACATGGACTGACCCTGGACTCTGACCTCATAGGTAGCAATGCATATCCTAGTAAGAGCACCAGTGGAACGGGAAGCCCTGGGTCCTGCTAAGACTGAACCCCCAGTGAACTAGACTCGTGGGGGGAGGGCGGCAATGGGGGGAGGGTTGGGAGGGGAACACCCACAAGGAAGGGGAGGGGGGAGGGAGATGTTTGCCCGGATACCAGGAAAGGGAATAACACTTGAAATGTATATAAGAAATACTCAAGTTAATAAAAAAAATATCGAAAAAAAAATTTTTTAAAGAAGAAAAGAATTACAAGATGTTTGACATGTAGAAATCTGTGCATATTAAAGTATATGATTTAGTAAGTCAAAAAATGAAACTTATAAAGAATCAAATTGGAGCAAGGGAGACACCAAGAATTGTGGGTCTGCATTTCTGCCTTGCAGGTGCTTGATGCAGCTGGATTGTCAGAATATCACTCATGTGCCCCAAAGGGGAGGGAAAACACAGGAGAATTGGGCTGCATTTCTTCCTCAATGCTAGGGTGCCAGCCTCTTGCAACACTGTGAACCACAGTCTAAGATAGGTGACCTTGCCTGTTTTTCTCAGGGTGAGAATCAGCGGGAGCTGGAACAGAGGCTGTTGTTCTCAAATTCCTGGGCACCCACACTTACTCAGAGTGAACCACAAATGAAATGCCTTTGCAATAAGGGATGCCCAGGAAGGGAGTCTCATTGACTAAATACCCAGGACCTAATTAAATACCTCACTAGCATGGAGAACTCTAGGTTCTCTGCTAAGTTGTCATGGTCCTCTTAGTAGGGCGTCATGGTCACAAACTCCAGGATAGGGACCTGGTTGGGACCTAGTTGGAACTCCTGCTGTTCTCAGTGATAAGATTTACCAAGATTCTGAATTTGCCACTACCTTATCAGTTCTTCTGTCTGGTGGCATGGTCTATTTTAAACTTTCCTTTTAAAAATGAAAGTAAATGAAAACACATTTCGAAACTAATGGGACACAATGAAGGCACTTCTAAGTAGCAAGTTTGAGCACTAAATGTCTACATGATTAAAGTAGAGAGATTAATAATTTAATGTCTGAAAGTTCTATGAAAAGATGAAGAAACACTAACTTAATTTTAATTAAACATAGCACTGAATTAGAGAAATAA